>NC_058036.1:16151505-16295663 GCF_019176455.1 Solea senegalensis
GGGTCCCACATACTAAGTTTCAAGTGGATACAACAATCCCTGTTGGAGCAGCATCAAAAACTATAAATGTAATTCTGTCTGCTGTCACCAGGGGGCGCTGTATTTTAAAATTAATATTTTCATATAGACGTGTTCAGGGCCGGACTGTCATCAATCCTTGCAAGTTTGGTTCAGATCGGACCAGGATTGGCAAAGTTGTAACAGTTTGTTTTTTTTAGAATTTTCTACCACCACCAGGAGGCGCTGTTTTCAAAATGTACCGTTTCAGCAACACAGTCGTCTTCAGCAACTAACCATCATCAACTATAGCAAGTTTGGTTGGGATCAGACCTTCCATCGCGAAGTTATAAGAGTTTCATTGTCTGTTGTGAAAAATTATTATTATCTCCAATTTTGGCGCCCCCTATCTCCTACGCAATACAATATTTTAAAAAGCTTTTGATAACTTTTGATGCTCAACTCGTCCACATTGATCTCACCAAGTTTGAAGGTGATCGCACAAAAGCTCTAGGAGGAGATAATTGAAATACAAGCTGTCATACTGTCTGCTGTCACCAGGGGGCGCTGTTTTCGAAATTGAATATTTTCATATAGACGTCTTTAGGGCCGGACTGTCATCAATCCTAGCAAGTTTGGTTCAGATCGGACCAGGATTCGCGAAATTGTAGCAGTTTGATTTTTTGTCCCAAAAATCCGACTTTGCATCGTTGCCATGGCAACACCGTTAAACGATTCGTCGTCATATTGATCACACATCATCTACCATGTGTTTTGACTGTTGTCACCAATTTTGAGTGCGGTACGATTATCTGTGTAAAAGTTATTCCCAAAATCGTAAAAAAACTTTTTTTTGGTGTATTTTCTTTCACCACAAGGAGGCGCTGTTTTCAAACTTCACCGTTTTTTCATAGACGTCTTCCGCCATGGCCCATCATCAATCATAGCAAGTTTGGTTTGGATCGGACCTTCCATCGCAAAGTTATAAGAGTTTTGTTTTTCTGATGCGAAACATCAGAATCATCACGAACTTTGCCGCCCCCTATCTCGCGCGCCATGTGACATTTGAAAAACTTTTGATACCGTGAGCTCCTCAACTGGTCCACAGGGACCTCACCAAGTTTGAAGGTGATCGCACGAAAACTCTAGGAGGAGTTAGTTCAAATACCATTGCTGCGAATTCGCCAAAATCGCCAAAAAATCGCCAATCAACCCAAGATGGCGGAATTCCTGTTGGGTTTGGATCATGGTCATAATGTAATTTTTTCTTCATCCTGACCCACTACACATGTGTACCGAATTTCGTGCATGTGCGATATTTGTGTTGGTCATGGTGAATTTGGACAGGTGGCGCCGCACTTATTGGCCCCTCCCACATTCAATTTTCGACGCACATTCCCCGAACCTTTTTCAGACGTAAATTTACACCAGGATTGATGTGGTCACAAAAATTGGTGAGTTTTGGGGTATGGGAAAGGCCTCAAAAAGGCGATTCATTTGGGGGAATAATAAGAATAATAATAATAATAATAAAAATAACTAGTACCGCGCGCGGTTCTGAACGGGTTCGAGCCGACCCGCGCGAGTCGCCGTGTGCCACGGCTCCCCGCGCGCCTCGCGCTCTCACCCGTTCATTCACCGCGCGCGGTACTAGTTATTTTCAGTACTAGTTATTTTCAGTACTAGTTATTTTCAGTACTAGTTATTTTCAGTGGCGTCCCCGCACATGTCGATCCAAATTTCAGGGGGGATCGGCAACGTATGGCAAAGTTATAGGGCACTTCCTGTTTAAAATGGCCGACTTCCTGTTCGGTCAAATGCGCGTCCGTAAACGTGTTCAGGGAAGTTCCCTTGTCTTACATATCAAGTTTTGTGCAGATCCGACAATCTTAGAGTTGACTTCCTGTTTCGGGCATTCCACTTCCTGTTGGGAGGTCATCTTTTGCAGACATGCTCAGGACAGGTCCCTGGTGTGACATATAAGGTTTCATGCAAATTGGACAACGTACGGCATAGTTAGCGGGCACTTCCTGTTTAAAATGGCCAACTTCCTGTTCGTCTCTGGAAACATGTTCAGGGAAGGTCCCGTAACTCACATATCTAGTTTTGTGTCAATCGGACAATGCAAGACTTTACTTCCTGTTTCGGGCGTTCCACTTCCTGTAGGGAGGTGACCTTTTACAGACATGCTCAGGACAGGTCCCTGGTGTCACATATAAGGTTTTGTGCAGATCGGACAATATACTGCAAAGTTAGAGGGCACTTCCTGTTTAAAATGGCCGACTTCCTGTTCGTCTCCGGAAACATGTTCAGGGAAGGTCTTTTAACTCACATATCTAGTTTTGTGTCAATCGGACAATGTAAGACTTTACTTCCTGTTTCGGGCGTTCCACTTCCTGTAGGGAGATGACCTTTTACGGACATGTTGAGGAAGGGTCTGGGGTCCCACATACTAAGTTTCAAGTGGATACAACAATCCCTGTTGGAGCAGCATCAAAAACTATAAATGTAATTCTGTCTGCTGTCACCAGGGGGCGCCGTATTTGAAAATTAATATTTTCATATAGACGTGTTCAGGGCCGGACTGTCATCAATCCTTGCAAGTTTGGTTCAGATCGGACCAGGATTGGCAAAGTTGTAACAGTTTCTTTTTTTAGAATTTTCTAGCACCACCAGGAGGCGCTGTTTTCAAAATGTACCGTTTCAGCAACATAGTCGTCTTCAGCAACTAACCATCATCAACTATAGCAAGTTTGGTTGGGATCAGACCTTCCATCGCGAAGTTATAAGAGTTTCATTGTCTGTTGTGAAAAATTATTATTATCTCCAACTTTGGCGCCCCCTATCTCGTACGCCATACAATATTTTAAAAAGCTTTTGATAACTTTTGATGCTCAACTCGTCCACAATGATCTCACCAAGTTTGAAGGTGATCGCACAAAAGCTCTAGGAGGAGATAATTGAAATACAAGCTGTCATACTGTCTGCTGTCACCAGGGGGCGCTGTTTTCGAAATTGAATATTTTCATATAGACGTCTTTAGGGCCGGACTATCATCAATCCTAGCAAGTTTGGTTCAGATCGGATTAGGATTCGCAAAGTTGTAGCAGTTTGATTTTTTGTCCCAAAAATCCGACTTTGCGTCGTTGCCATGGCAACACCGTTAAACGATTCGTCGTCATATTGATCACACATCATCTACCATGTGTTGTAACTATTGTCACCAATTTTGAGTGCGGTACGATCATCTGTGTAAAAGTAATTCCCGAAATCGCAAAAAAACTTTTTTTTTGTGTATTTTCTTTCACCACAAGGAGGCGCTGTTTTCAAACTTCACCGTTTTTCATAGACGTCTTCAGCCATGGCCCATCATCAATGGTAGCAAGTTTGGTTCGGATCGGACCTTCCATCGCAAAGTTATATGAGTTTTGTTTTTCTGATGCGAAACATCAGAATCATCACGGACTTTGCCGCCCCCTATCTCGCGCGCCATGTGACATTTGAAAAACTTTTGATACCGTGAGCTCCTCAACTGGTCCACAGGGACCTCACCAAGTTTGAAGGTGATCGCACGAAAACTCTAGGAGGAGTTAGTTCAAATACCATTGCTGCGAATTCGCCAAAATCGCCAAAAAATGGCCAATCAACCCAAGATGGCGGATTTCCTGTTGGGTTTGGATCATGGTCATAATGTAATTTTTTCTTCGTCCTGACCCACTACACATGTGTACCGAATTTCGTGCATGTGCGATATTTGTGTTGGTCATGGTGAATTTGGACAGGTGGCGCCGCACTTATTGGCCCCTCCCACATTCAATTTTCGACGCACATTCCCCGAACCTTTTTCAGACGTAAATTTACACCAGGATTGATGCGGTCACAAAAATTGGTGAGTTTTGGGGTATGGGAAAGGCCTCAAAAAGGCGATTCATTTGGGGGAATAATAAGAATAATAATAATAATAATAATAATCCTTCCAGTTTCAAGAGGGTTCTTGCAACCTTGTTGCTCGAACCCTAATAATCCTTCCAGTTTCAATAGGGTTCTTGCAACCTTGTTGCTCGAACCCTAATAATCCTTCCAGTTTCAATAGGGTTCTTGCAACCTTGTTGCTCGAACCCTAATAATAATAATAATCCTTCCAGTTTCAATAGGGTTCTTGCAACCTTGTTGCTCGAACCCTAATAAAGTATTTTACATACATGAGGACTAAGTAAGTAAGTAGCTAACAAAACAAGCTGCACAAAGTGACTGAAAGAAAGAAATGAAGGCTGCTGACCTGTTTGGTGTAGAGCTCCACCTTATGTTGGGCATCTGGCAGGAGCTCGATGTCATCTGCTCCGTAGATCTTCTGGGCAATTATTCTAATCTTATCAGCAATAGGTAACTATGAAATTGGGAGAAGCAGACATGGTCATCAAAACAGTGTGCAGATGTTTTTTTTTTTTTTATATACAATGATTGTCCTTTCAAAATAATAACAATAAAAACATATTTCACATTTGTAAGAGTCCATACCTCCAAATCATAGAGGAACTTAAAGTTGCTGGGCGCTGCAGAGGCTCTCTGGACGGCCTGACCGAGGGCCACTGCCCCGGCTCCGCCCTCAGCCCAGTGGGAGCATCGCACGGCGTCGAACGCTCCGGCGGTTTTAGCCATGCTGCAGACCAAGTCCAGCTCAGCCTCTGTGTCCGTCCTGCAGGACAGGTCAGCACAAAAAAAGCCATAAAAGACAAACAATAACACAATAGATTATAACCTAATCTCTTTATTGTGCCTCTAGCACAGGTATTATTTAAGATATAGGAATAACTGGAGATTTACAAAATTTTGATCTCTAATCCCGCTGGCTGTTGTTCTAGATATTAAATGCCCCTTAAGTGTTGTTCACCAGCTTTTACCATATGACGGAAAGATGGAGCTGATTAACGTTGCACCACTGAAGAGAAACAGTAAAGCGAGTGTGACTGAAGCTGCTGATGTTGTTTGACAGTGGCGTTTTAATGTCATTATTTACAGGATAGAGTAAAGATCCTAGACCGAGATAAAAATATTGAACACTGCACAGCTGTAAGTAAACTTGGTGGTCGTATATTCATTCCATCATGCATTACAACTTACTTGAAACCGTTGACTGCTACCACCACGGGAACACCAAAGTGCTGTGCATTCTCGATCTGCTTCTTCATGTTGCTGCAGCCCTTCTCCAGGAGCTCAAGGTTCTACGCACACACACACACTATTTTATATACAATTCCTCATAATGTATTTTTTGGTCAATTGTTTTACCCAACAGACATGTAGACACATTGTTTGTGCCCAATATTAAATGGACACTTAATTTAATTTGTGACCCCACTGGACACATTGGCATACAAATCCATGAACAGAATATTATTATTTAAATGAAAGCATGTTTTGCATTACCTCCTCCACATATTCCTTTGGCAGTGGCATTCCAGCAGTAACCTGAACAAGAAACAAAAAAATAAATGAATAACTGACAATATGAGTCACTTATGGCCGTATTTCAGGAATAGTTGCATTTATAAAAAAAAAAGGTTGTCCAGTATGTTCATCTCATTATTAAAATGCTGCAGAAAACTCACAGTTGGTCCTCCGCCGTGCATCTTCAGGGCTCGGACAGTCGCCACCAACACCACCACATGTGGCCTCAGGCCCGAGTAGCGGCACTTGATGTTAAAAAATTTCTCCATGCCGATATCGGCGCCAAAACCAGCCTCGGTCACTGTGAGGAGAAGTTACCGGCAGGATGTATCTTCTCTTAATACAGTATGAGGTTGTGGATCATAATCAGGTACAAACAAATGTTAATATTAACCCAGAGAACTTTCTAAAGTCCACTTACCTACAAACCCCTCGGGTCCAACCAACTTCAAAGCTATTTTATCAGCCAAGATGGAGGAGTTGCCATGGGCAATGTTGGCAAAGGGGCCGGCATGGACAAACACAGGAGTACCCTGTGGGCACACGTCACACAAAATGCATCGTTTAGGATCACAAAAGGTTTTGGCAAAAAAAGAAAACAGAAAAACAGAGCCACTGTAGAAGCCTTTGGGAAGTGTGTATATGCTGAATATCACCCACCTCCAACGTCTGCATCAGGTTTGGCTTTATCGCATCTTTCATGAGCACAGTTAGGGCACCACTCACACCCTGTAAAGTAAAATAATTACGTTTTAAGAGCCTTCGTTTCACCAGTTCTTGTATAGACGATGTAGAAGACAGACAACGGTAGGACTGACCAGATCTTCTGTGGTGATTGGCTGTCCACCGCGGCTGGTGGCCACGACCATTTTGGCCAGACGCTGACGCATGTCCTCCAGGCTGCTGGTGAGTGCCAGCACCGCCATGATTTCACTAGCCACCGTGATGTCGAATTGGGCCTGGAGGACAGACAGACATGTGACTCCTTGTCCAAAATATGTTTTTTTTGTTAAAGTTTAGACTTCAGTCAATTTAAAATGTGATCATAGCTTCAACCTGTAATTCAATTAGTGTGTTTTTTAACCAATGGGGGGCACCAAAGTTAATAAATGTCTAATGTAACACTGAGTGAAGCTTGATGGATAAACTATTACCTCTCTCGTGTATCCTTTTTCAGTAGGCGACTGGCCGATAGTGATCTTTCTCAGGAATCTATCATTAGTATCCAACACTGAAAGTACACACAAACACCACAGGGATATTTTATAAACTCAGTACAGGTCAAAATCCAACACATATCAGTACCTACTAAAGCACAAAAGATTTAAGTTATAAAAACTAAATTAACATTGCTTAAATGGGTCAAGTGACAACAATGGACAGAACAAAGTGTCACTCACGATTTCACATTTATATTATATCACATCTATAATTAAAACAAAAAAGTGCCACAAACAAAGATACAAATACACAAGCTGACAGTAATACCAATCAGGGTGATGCGATGTAAACGACAATGACTGAAAATGTCATGAGATGGAGTATAAACCACGATTAAAGATGCCTTTCTTCTTTCATACCTCTGTGCCAGGTGACAGCGCTTGGCTCAATGTCCAGACGAGCAAAGCGGGTGATCTCTTCCTCAGTGAGAGTGGAAGGATCGGTCTTCTCTATGCCCAGTTTCTACACGGTGACAAGGCAACCTTTAGCACAGGCTGTGGGTGTAGTTAACGCACTGGTGTATGTTTTAAATCAAACTGTGATCACTTACTTTCAGTCTGTTGATCTGGATGGGGGAGAACTTCCTCTCTCCTCCACTGAGCGGGACCAAGCGGTTGTACAGTGCCTACAGAGGGAAGGACAACAGTTACAATCCATGAATTAAAGCTGTAGTGCATCACTTTTAAATATTAACAAATGTCAATTACAATAAAACAATTGTCTCAAACGTTTCATGAAATCAATTTAACTGCTTGAGAAAAAAAAAAACCCCAGTCGTTTCAGTTTGACTGAATAAATGCTCATTTTCTTCATCCTCCCCTGCACTGCTGCCTTATACACACAAATGCTCCCTCAGTCAGGTCTGACAGTATTCCTTCAAAAGAGCCTACTTTCATATGAAGGTAAACAAATATGACATAGTTTCAGCTTTAATTTGTGAAACATAAATAAACTGAAATGAACAGTTAAACCCACCTTGTCAGACTGCGTGGACTCGTGGAACATGCGAGCGTCGATGGCGGCAGCCACCAAGTTGTTGGCGGCCGTGATGGCGTGAATGTCACCGGTGAGATGAAGGTTGAACTACAATGAACAAATGTACGACTTTATTCGTTTGTACTTGTAAACAAATCGATGCAGTTTCGCGTCAGAAACACCACTGTGGTACCTCTTCCATTGGAATGACTTGAGAATATCCACCGCCTGCAGCACCACCTATAGAGAGAAGGCCAAAATGACAGCTACATGAATCCAAAAAAGAAATTTAAAGTGGGGCTCTTTTGTGCGCATCCTCTCACTGAGCGTGCTTTACTCCGTAGCTCACCTTTGATGCCAAAGGTGGGTCCCTGAGAAGGCTGTCGGACACACGCGAACACATTCATGTTCATGTGGGCTCCCAGGGCCTGAACCAGTCCGATGGTGGTGGTGCTCTTTCCCTCACCAAGAGGAGTGGGTGTAATGCTGCAGAGGGACACAGTTTGTCAGCAGTGAGCATATTTAAATGACCATTAACTGTACACAGAGACGGAGACAGCATACCCAGTGACCACTACATATTTGCCATCTGGCTGAGCCTGCAGGCGTTTGACGATGTTCAGCTGGACCTTTGCCTTCGTCTTTCCATAGAGTTCCACCTCATCAGAGAGCAGGCCCACCTCCTTTGCCAGATGGTCAATGGGCTTGGGCACGCAGGAGCGAGAGATCACGATGTCACTGTGTGTGTGTGTGTGTGTGTGAGGGTTACAAAAGACAACGCACAAAAATCAGCAAAAACTGTGAGGTCACAACAAGACAAAGAGGACACGGTGCTGAAGGGACAGACCTCGGCACAGGTTTCAGCAGGTTGAGTTTGGTGAAAGAAATGTTCCACTTCCCTGGTTGATGTCCGTCCAGGAAGCGCTTTGCACTCAGCACTGTGTTCTACACACACACACACAAACACACACACACACACAATTGAAAATCTGATTGAGGTCAGGGACATTTTATCAGTGGCTACACAGAGTTTGACTCTCTGAATAGAGCTTACCGCCATCAGCATGGCCACAGTCATGGGTCCAACACCGCCCGGCACTGGAGTGATGAAGCCGGCCTGCTCCTTAGCGGCTTCGTAGTCCACATCACCCACTACCCGCTTCCCACTGGCTTTAGTCTCATCTGAAAGACACAGAGAGAAACTTAACAAACGAATACCACACAAACTGTCCACTGGTAACTACCCTTGTAGAAAACTTGAAATAGTCAAACCTGGAATGTGGTTGATGCCACAGTCGATGACCACCGCTCCCTTCTTGATCCAGTCTCCTTTTACCATCTGTGCTTTGCCGATGCCGACAACTAGGATGTCTGCTTTTCCCACCTTAACATCGTGGAGGATAAAGTGGTAGAATTGTGTCCTTTATTTGTGTTGAAGGGTCTTAAAGGATGCTTTTGGTTGCACTACTGTGAGACACAATTAACAGGTGATGCTGTACCTCTCCAGCAAGATCAGCAGTTTTGGAGTGGCAGGTGGTGACCGTGGCATGGTTCCACAGCAGCAGGTCATGCATCGGCGCGCCCACGATCTTACTGCGGCCGAGGACCACGGCTCTCTTCCCTGCCACAGACACACCTGTAGGAACAAAGTCAATTCCTCTATTCAATCAGAACAAAAGTGCTTTGTTGCACTCCTTAACAAGTTCAATATTACAGTGTTTACCAGTTTGTTTGATTAACTCCATGCAGCCGTTTGGCGTGCAGGGAATGAAGCATTCACCCAAGTCCCCACGAGACAGTTTCCCTGCATTTATGCTGGTGAGCCTGCAAATGAACAAAGATCATATGGGTTAGACATGCAGACTTTCTTGGACTCACTCGCAACACCCTGATTTCTTATTTTTGTAAACTCCACATATCTTAACCACCTCTATTTCTGGACAGATGATGTATGATCAAGATGCTATATAATGTGTTCACATATCACTGAGTTGTGTATGGGTATGTAGTCCTGTTGTTTGACTTTGTGTGTCATGTCTTTGTGTTGCAACGCTGCACAAAAAAAGAAAACATTCAAGATCAGGAATCAACAATCTGTCTACAGATTTCAAAGGGGCCAAACCAGGTGAGATCCTACTCATAAAGTCAGACACGGGGAGCAAGAAAAACAGACTAACTTGAAGGAGCAAATAATTCTTCAGGAGTACTCAGTGTTTCTTTGATGCTCTTACCCATCTACATCCTTCTCTGGGGCCACGGCATTGGTGACCTTCTCTGTGTTGATTTTGTGGATCGAGTCTAAAGGCAGCTGCACGATGAGGCCGTGGACGGACGAGTTCTCGTTCACTTCTGTGATTTTGTGAAGAACCTACACAGAGAACGATGCTTTTACACTCCAATATGTGTGATATAATCCAACAGCTTTAACAAGCACAGAGTTAAAAATCAGGAAATGCTTATTAAACTGTGACCTCACCTCCTCCTCGGTGGCCGTCTTTGGAAGTCTCGTATGTGTGGCATTTATTCCAATCTGCATGAAAACAAAGCAACGTTAAAAAGACATAAGTTAGATTTTACTGCTACATTGTAAAAAAGGATCATGGAAATATTGCATATAAATCTCTTGATTTACCTCTGTTGCTGCCTTCAACTTCATGTTGATGTACAGATTTGAATCATCGCGGTCTCCAACCTGCAAAGGCATATGGCATCACTTGAGCTGCCGGTTGATAGGAACTTCAGGCCTTTACACTGCTGTATGCTGTAGTACATGACAATAATCTAAAGCCTTATATTCCAACCATATGTTTTTTTTCAAACCTGGGGATACCCTTTTGGTAGGGAATGGCAATTTTGTTTTATTCCACCCATAGTAATAAAAGAAAACTTGGTTGTGGCACATTTTCTTTATCTGAATAATACAGCTGAAACAATTACAATTAATATTTCACAAGTGACTTGAAAATACTGTCAAGCACACCAACATACAGTCCTGGTGATTTATATTTCAGGACCTCATGATTCTTATTTTTTTGATCAGGAATTTAGGGAATTGTCTTATAACTACGTATCGCAATACAAAAACATTTATCGCAATAATTATTGATATCCAATACAAACTGTGATTGTAAATTTGTCCAATTGTGGCCCAACCCTATTTAAACGGGAGTCATGTTCATCTTACACTTACCTGTAAAACCACTAAACCTGGAGAGAAGTTGGGGTCCTGAAGCTTCATCTGCTCCACATCCTTCTTCAGACGCTCCCTCACCTGCCTGAGAGCACACAAAGAAGATCTTTTTTTTAAAAACGCTGTGTAGGCTGAATTATTAAAGGAAAGTTTGGTGTGTGTGTGTTTTGCTCTGTTTGTTTTATTACTGTACAGCACTTTGGTCAACTATGCGGTATTTAAATGTGCTTTATAAAGTGGATTGAAATGGAAAGGTTCCAGGACGATGAGGTACTACAGCCACACAGGTCATACATTCCCCTTACATATTTGGAAATCAGATATCTGCCATTGGTTTATGACACTCTAAATCTGGTAAACAGTCCCCAGCTGTATGTCATGGCACATGCAAGTCAAGGACATCAGAGAGTCACTTAAGAGACTTGGCCTTTGTCTTTGCCTGATCTTTAATCATGTCATGTTCCTGTAGTCTGGGAAACAAACAACCTTACACTTTGTGTCAGTCGTGACTTCTCTGATCACTCAGACAAAGTCAGTTGAATCAATCAGCGGCAACGCAAATCAGCAGTGATGGAAGTTAATTTTTAAGTTCTGCACACCACTAAATTAACTGTCAAGGTGAATCTCTTTTAAATCCCACTAAGTAAATGCTGATAACACAACTATGAACACAATTGACCATATAACTAAGCTGATTTGTCAGGTCCACGCAACATCATGTAGGCTGATTATAGTGTTTAAAACTTTAATCAGATTTAGATTGAAACAGCGTGAGTGTGTGTGCATCACATGCACTTCATTGGCAGAGAGGATGATTGACACAATGGTATTGATTACGGATGCGTGACACAACTCTGGACTTAGTTTTGAGTGAAACCTTTTAGTATATATACAAAAAATAAAATAAATAGTGTTGCTTTTTTATTTTCTCACCTACAAGAACAAAGAAACCTTTCACTCATTTTTGTATCATAATAAAAATCTTTTTTCACAATGACGGATAATAAAAACATGGTCACTCATCAACCAGAGCCATATTCCTGTATTCAGACAATACTGTATTTGTTCTCTCATAATTTCCCCTCTGTAAACCAGCTCTTTTAGATGAGGGCTTTTAGCAGAAACAAAGAATATGCCTCCGTCTGTAGAGACTACTTATCCAGCAAAAAAAAAAAAAGCATTGGTCGGTCATCTTTTGTCTAAGTGAAGAGAAGAGACGGCAGATCTGTGCAGAGGCTGTGCAGGCAATTGTTGCAAAAAAGAAATCTAACTAATGAGCACTGTGAGGGGGAGTTAACAGGGTGCAGGCTGTCATGTCTTGTGACAAGCACATGCATCTAAATGAAAAGTCGTGCACTTTGCCAGTGAAGGGCTTTTCTTTTTCTTTTGGTCAGATATACGTATTTAGAACTGCCAAATTAACTCCCGGTGCAAGATTGGGTCGAAAGATATTGAACCAGTCGTTTAATGGACAAAAACATTTGACACATCTGAGCTTCAATATTCAAAGCATATTCATGCGTCATGTATATAGAACATTTGCTATATTGTTACTGAAGAAAATTATACCATGATATATATATTGTTATTTAATTATTTCTGGTCTTTGTGTGGAGTTTGCATGTTCTCCCTGTGTATGCGTATGAGATTTCTCCAGGTTCTACCAGTGTCCTCCCACAGTCCAAAAACATGCAGATATGGGGATTAGGGCAAATTGGACAATCTGAATTGAGCGTAGGTGTGAGAGTGAATGGTTTTTTGTCTCTATATGTGTCCCTGTGATGGACTGGAGACCAGGCTGTACCTCGCTTTCACACTATGTCAGCTGGGATTGGCACCAGCATGCTGAGGATAAAGCGGTAGAAGATGAATGAAATTAATTATTCACCAACCCTATTGATGCTTAGGTAAAGGTCGACTTGATTAGTCAATATAGCCAGTTAATAAGGATCTGATTAACTCAGCAATGGACAATTATTTAATAAAAGTTAAGCAATTTTGTGCATCATTTGTGTTTATTATGCTGTTATTTTTGAGGGAAAAACCCATGAGTCAACCTCGATATTGAACACAATTATATTATGACATATATATTCGTGCAGATTGTTTTCAAGCCCTACTCATGAGAATTATTATATATAGTTCATTCGAATTCATTAGACTATAATGACACACTTTATATAATATAAAATGGTGTGTTTGTGAGCAGCAGAGGTCATTAAATCAACAGGGCAAAGATCACACCACACCACCACAGCTTCTTACATAACAAGGAAGGATTTGCAACTATTGATTGCCTCACTTGTACGTTGCCTCACTTGTACATTTGTTTTTGTTATGAATAAGCGTCGAATTACAGTTTTGAAAAGCACAATCAGGGTCAAACACAGTCATCAGTGTCAGAGAAGCAGCAGCAGCAGAGATTTATCAGGTGCTTTTCTACAAAAAACTACTTTGGCACACTTCATTCACGTGGCCACCACCAGCAGCAGAAGCAGCATGTGTGAATATTTCTGCTGCAACAGCATTATTTTAAACGTGCAGAAAACTGCTGCGTGTTCCACGTGCATTCAATTAAGAAAACGCACGTGATTTAACCATAATGTGTAAAGTTACAGTAACTCTCAGGTGGCTAGTTAGCTGCCAGAGTTAGCCGACGTACAAACACGTCACTTACTGTACGTTTATTTGACAGTTGGTGTGTTAATAATACTGCAGAGTAAACGCGGGTACTTACGCTGAAACTTCTTTCCCACTTATGATTTGAGCGGACATCTTAGGAGCACTGGGAGCTGCGGCGCTAAGTGATGCTGTTGCTGGTGACTCCTTCTGACAAGAAGACGCTCGCATTGAGCACGTCCCAAACTTAACTTTGATCAACGAGCGTCGGGGGAAAACGTTTATAACGCAGGTTCAATCCACAAACACGAAACTTCCGCTGAAAATCGGCGCGGTAGCTTTCGGGAATAGCGTCAGACGTAGAGACAGTTGCCTCACGAGTGGGGGCGTTAAGCCAGGGGGGCGGAGCAAATTGAGTCAACTCCGTAGGCCAATCAAATCTTTTATAAGCGCCGCGTGACGCTGTAGACCAATAGTGTTTTTGTTTAAAGAAATACGAGCAAAAAGTAATGAAACAAGAAGTGACGTTTGTGCACTGTGGGCTATAATATTAATTATTGCTGAAGAAAACTGTGATGTACAATATATTGTTATTGAATTACTTCCCCAGTACAAGTACAAATACTTTGTTATTTGGGAGAGTTGGTAATGGTCTGTATTTACACTATATTTTTGCCATTCACAACATGGGGTTAAGTATCTTGCTCAAGGACACATAGAGACTAGCAGAGCCAGGAATTGAACCCACAACCCTCTTTGAATTTTACTAAGTTTTAATAAGTACAGTAAATGTCACATACTTTTATAGACTTTTACTTTAGTAATATAAAAATGTTCAACTTCTACTTCTACCAAAAAGTTTGGCCTTTTACTCAAGCATCCCCTTTAGGCACTTTATACAAGAGTGATATTTACACAAAACAAACCCTGATTGTTGCTCTCGTGGATGATTTGGGTGTTAATACCGCGCAGCACCAGCAGAGGACAGCACCACTGTGTTTGTGCAGCGCTCGTTCACTGTCCGTGAAGAGACTCCTGACAGCGGTGTTTTTTAATCTATGGGACGGCTTCGACTCGGTTACTGGCGCTTGTTCGAATGCATGTCCATGTATTAACATTCCAGTATTCTATAAAAAGGTGCCAGACACCAATAATCCTATTTATCTGGCGTTTTGGTCCGATGTGAGACATGAAGAAATGCCGAGAGCTATGGAGAGTCGATTCAGTGTTTTGAACGACAACGAAGACATCAAAAGGCGAGCGTCAAACACGGAGAACAACCTCCACTCGGAAAGGTGAGTTAACAGCAGAGGCCAATTTGTCAAAACGAGAGTATAATTAGCGGTTTTACTCCGCGGAGGCGGAGGAGGAGGACTGGGCGTTACTGGTGCTGCTGACACTGTTAGCTTACGAGTGTGTAGCTGTCTGTCTGCACAGTCTCTGTTTACGTTAGTGCCAAAGTCTCTCCGTTGATGTTGTTGTGTTTCTGGGGCCTGTACCGTAAAGCAGTTTCAAAACATTTTTGATTTATCTGAGCCCTAACACTGATGAGTAATAATCCACAGGTAAACCAGCAGGTAACACATAGCAACACTGAGAAGTCAAATGTAATATCATCACACAAGAAGAAGAATAGAAAGGAAGGAAGCACAGTAATCCTATTAAGTTAAGTACTTTTGTTTCATTGTCTGCTGTTAAAGTGAATATTATGCACAGAAGTTGTACTTAATATAATGCTGTTTGTGCGTCATGATTTCCAGGTTTGGTAAAAACTGATGAATGTGAACATTTTTTAATCTTGAAATATGAATATTTTCTAATCTCTGAATGCCAAACCTCATCCACAAGCCACTAACTCACGTGCATGTCGTCTCCTCAGGTCAAAGACATTGTTTGAGGAAATCCGCGCCTCAATCAACAACAATGACAAAGAGGACCGGTCGTTCTGGAGGCCCGTACTCCCTTGGGGTGGCGTCTTCTCCATTAAGGCAGGACGTAAGGCCATATCATGCACCCCACTCTATGTCAAAATCAACCTAAAGAACACCTGCACCATCGATGGCTTCCTCATGATCCTCTACGTGATCCTGCGGGACAACCAGGGTTTTCCCCGGGAGCTGGCCGTCTTCTTGGGCAAGCACTTTGTGGAGTATTTCCTCTACCTGATGGACTCCTGTGACTACACCACAGTGAAGTTGCTGTGGATCTGGGACAGAATGTCCAAACTTCAGTACCGCTCGGAGATCCACCAGGCGGCACTGGAAATTGACTTGTTTGGCAACGAGCACGACAACTTCACAAAGAACCTGGAGAACCTCATGTGCACCATACAGGAGAGCTTGTGCACCAACTGGAGCTGTCCAGGCCGCTTCCAGGAATTCATCAAGACTACTCTCAACATCAGGTACACGGCAAATATCTCCATCCTTACCTCACTCACTTACAAAGGGCATTTTCTTTCACAAAGTGGGTCAAACCCTGACACAGTTTCCATTTCTTTTTAATGTTTCTCTTTCATTTTTTGCCTCCAGCCCTCCTCATGAACTGCCCCACAGAGACCCCATTCAGTCGGCTGTGGACAAGTTCTTCTGCCCAAAGCTCCTGCTCTGCTCAGAACTGGGGTAAAAATGGAACCCGTTCATCTTCCATTGATTCAGTTCAGTGTTTCACCTCTCCCTGAAAAAACTAAAACCTGTCTTTTGTATCAGGTGTGATGGTCTAAGGGAGTTTTCTCAGAGGGCTTTCTGCTATGGAGCCCCACCATTTGTCATTCTGAACATGCAGCAGTGGAAGTCAGAGGAGCTGTCCTACGTCCCTTACCACCTGGCTCTATGCCAGCACAGGTACTGTATGTTTCTATAGGTGCTAACATGCATTATTATGACTTTGATACATGGCTGTGTTTCCAGTGTTTGACCAGGGATTTAAATAAACAAGTTAAAAGAGATAGCTTGGGTGTTTTAGAAAGTGTGGTTGTATGAGGTACTGACACATCTGGCTTTCATGGCACGTCCATGGCTGCTGGAAGGTACAGAAGGAAGAACAGATTTAAAGCCACTTAAAAACAGGCTTAAAAAAAAAGTAGGAAAAAAAATTTGAATTTATGGCTGCGTTAGGGACCATTCACATCCCTTAATTAAAAAGCTTAGTGCAGTACTTTATGCATGTGTCCGTTTGACACAGTCACTGAAATGAAATACAGCTGGTGCTGTTGCTAAATTCTCCAGACTCCTATTAAATATTGAGATTTTAGACATCCAAACAAACATAAATGGTCTTTTTTTTTCTTTTTTGTTTTAATGAAAGCACATTTTAGACAACTATTGCAGTTTCAAGCTGCTGGCTTTGCACCCACAAAAATAAATAGATATTTGAAAAAAAGAGAAGTATTCGGCACCCAGTATTTTTTAAAGTAGCTGCCATTAAATCACCATTTTAAAGTTTCTAAGAGAGGAAACTGTGTCCTTTTTGCCTCACAGGTACTTATTAGAGGGCGCCACACTTTTCAACAAGGAAGAGCATCACTACTCCGCAGCTTTCCAGATCGACGGCTGCTGGATGCACTATGACGGATTGAGGAGTGACAATCTGATCCTGTTACACAAGCCACCGGAGCTCCTGCTGCTCTCCTCCCTGGTCTATATCCGCGCCTCTGACAAATGAACCGAGCTGACCCGGAGTACGGACGGACACTCAAAAGCCCCAAATCACAGCATCTGTCCTCTTTTTTTCTCATGTATGACATCATATTTCCTCTCTTAGGTGTAAAAGTGCTGAATGACATTTATGCTTCGTTTCACCTGAATGCTTTCAAAAAGCTCTCTGCACAAATTGAAAATGACTTTTATCTTTTGTGCATGCTTGGAATCCAAGAATATAATGGACTATAATAGTTCTGTGTTGACACTTTGCCATGACCATATTAATGAATAATGCACACAGTATACATTACCTGCCACGTAGAAGGGAATATGATTTAAAAAATTACACTGTGAGTGTGCGTTTTCTGTTAAGACGCCTTGTATAGGAGATGATTGACTGTATACAACATTTATACATATGTTCATGTGTTTTGTCTGTGATTAACTTCACACATTTATGCCCTTTACCGAGACTCAGTTGGTGCTTTTTTCTATTAGGTTTTATTCTATTTTCATTCTGATGAAACCAAAACAAAAGATGAGTCCACATCAGGTTAAATAACTCATAAATGATCATTTTAGTATTAACTGAGAACTATGTATTACTAAAAAAAAATATATATATATTATTTAACTTGAAATAATTACTGGAATCACATGGTGCCTCTGTTCTGTCGAACAGAAATCCTCAATCAAGGTTTTCAGTTTTGGTTTCTATGCAGACTTTGTCTTAAAAATGCAAATTAAAAATATTTTGGTGTACGAACCTGTGATTTATTTTTTACCACGTGTGTGTGAGTGGTGTGGATGAACATCACAATAGCCACATAAAAAGCAGACTACCTTTTAAGGCAGGCATTTATTATTATTCTTATATTTTTTTTTACTGGGTACAACTGCACCAAACAAACTTGACTAAAATGTATGTAAAATGTCAATCAATTAATCAAAACATGGCCAAATGTGAAAAGCTACTGTTTTCTACATCTAAAGGTTATCTTGTACTTCCAGTATTAATCCACAGGATATAAAAATTCAAGATCCCCACCGCCTTACTCCTGACACACAGTTGGAAAAACGTAAAAGAAGCAGAGTGGTCGTTTGGCTAACGTTGACATCAGTTCCAAAGGATTTCATCTTTCTCTCACACACACACAAACATGTGTGGCAGACCAGGTGTTAATCGTGCATCTGCTTTCCTTCAACAAGCACTTTGGTGAGAGTGGTGGCAAAAAAAATAAAAAACATGACATTGGTTAGGCCAAGAAACACATACAGTTTTAACCTTCCTGTCCTTTTGCAGATTAACGTTTGCAGCTTTTCATCAGCCTTTTTTTTTTTTAAAGTAGTAGTTAGTATACACACACACACACACACACACCTCAGAAATCATCGACATGATACATAAACAGTGATGCTGGATAAATCATGGCGGCAGCACATAATCACGCCTGCGTGATTTTGTGCTGTGGTAAAGTGACGTGACAAATTATTTCAACAGTAAACAGAACATCAAAATAGTACAAATTATAAATACAAAAAAAAAAAAGTAATTCACATCTTTTAAAAAATAATATTTGTGGGGACAACAAAGTATTCCATTTCTGTAGTGACGAAAACAAACAAGAAGTCTCACCAGTGACACCCCGACCAATCCACAAGGCTAAATGTCACACGTTTTCATCTAATGCACTAGGTTTAGAGAACAAGAGCAAAGTGGAAGAGCACATATCCTAACCTCGAGTTTACAAGACTTGTATGTGAAGGCATACAACTTATTTTGGCCCCTATCTAATTGATATTGATGAGAATCTTCCTAAAACAAACACTTGCCATGCAAACGAAATAAATAAATGTATGAACGGCATGCACGACACAATGACAACAAAAATGAATGGAATCGAAAGACACATGCCATGTGGGTTTTTTTAGCAACATGAAATGCCTTGGCTTGTTTAAAGAGACAAACATGAAACACACTCATCCACACGGGCGAGGGAACATAAGTCTTATTGCATTATCTAAATGCCATTAGTCTACATTAAAACATATATATATATGTTCACAAATAACAATGTGTATCAAATAGTTTGGTAAGTGCAATGCGGAGAGCTTGGTTAAAATGTCTGTTATGTGCAAACGTGTGTGCACAGAGCAACTCAAACTAGACGTGAACATTACACACACTGCAACCAGCCTTTCCCCCCCTTGTCAGCACAGAGCGTCACCCTCAGCCAGGCCTGGTCTCGCACAACACACCCAGGACGAGCACTCAAGAGTCTAGTTTCTATCCCAGGATGCACGACTGGTGACAATGACAACTTGGCCCGAGTTGGCTTGCACAGCCCTTGTTGCTTCACCTTCCATATTCACATGACTGAATGGAAGAATATAATGCTAATATATCACTAATAATAAGTGTTTCAATTGTGGCACAAGGGGACATGCAGTTTATGTCGCGAGTGGTTGGAAAAATGAAAAAAAAAAAAAAATCCATGTTTTGGCACTTAAACTGAATCTGCAAAAAAATAACTTAAAACCTGAGATCACATGGGGATCACGTTGGAATGGTAGCTGGTCGGATCCGATTATAGGTGGAAGAGAGAGGCGTGTTCATAGCCAAGAGTGACAGGCACTGAGACAGTGGCAGAGCGTGCTCATGTCCTGTGACAGGGCTCGTGTGAAGGAAAAGAAACATGAACGGGGGATATTTGTGCCCATTATCTTTTAGGATTAGGTGGAGGTCTGTGGTCGTCCCTTTAGAAGGACTTGATTTTATTGTGTGGTTGGGGGCATGTCAGTTATTTGACGTATTTAAATGCACATAATTTTAAATGACTGAACGTTTGACGTGGTAGTGAAGTAGACACTGAACAGAGGTTGACCCAGTTGTGGGAGGCAACACAGACAGCTACATCCTGAATACTAAATATAGCACCAGTTGGTATTGTATACAGACCAAAGGGTGAAATGAGGGCCAAGGTCAATTCCAATGATTGTTAAGAGAAGCGAGTTCATAACCTGTGACCTTAGGACGACGCAAAATGGTAGGATACGGGGATTATTATTATTATTATTTTTTTTTTTTTTTACATCACTAATGTCATCTCCCCGTTGACCCCTAAAAACACACTACTGGCATTCGCTCACCAGTGATCCAATGCAGAAAAACATTTACAGGCAATGCACTGGAGGATATATTCATATCTACATATTTCGTTTTCGACCATTAACAAGAGAGGGGGAAAAAAAGGCAGCCCTTTTTAAGAAAACATAAAGATTATAACGTTTGTTTTGTGAAGCACTGATTTTGATGCAGAACCACAGGGTCGATCAGTTCTGCACACAAACATGTAACGAAACATTCCGATCTGACATGCACGTACTCCCGGAGCATACACGCAGACAAACACACACGCGATATATTCATACGGATTCACAAGCAAACAGGTTATTTGTTCGATCTTGTTTTTTTTTTTCTATGCTACTCTTCTCTTTTGTAATGAATTCTCTATGGTTGTACTTCTTTTTGCCTCCTCTCTAATCAGCTTTTTGCACACACACAAAAAGAAAAAAAGCAAACTGCAGTGTTTTGAAAACATGGTGATGAAACTATAAAAGCGTTAGATGGCATGAAGGGGAAACAAACCCCAAATTCTGCTGAAACAGAATTATGAAATAAAAAGTGACAATATTTCTCCCACAATCCTCTGGGAAATGGCTCAGAGTCCTTATTGTGGTCCAGCAGCAGTAGTGCGGTCGTCCCCTGATGTCTGCGACGATCCGAGCCGTGCGACCATCTTCCTTAGTTTTCCACACAACGTTGTAGCTCTTCATCTCTGCAGCCATGTCTGTGGACTTCTTGCCAGCTACTCTGGCACATCCACTCCACCCAGCAGGCTCTCTCTCCTCTGGTGATCCCACTGGTGTGCAGCGCTCCTCTGCACGTGGAGGATGGATGGGGAGAGGAGGAGGAGACAACAAAAAAGAAAAGTCTTTGTGTCTAAGTTCTCTTATTGGGTCCTAGCTGGCTGGGCCATGGGTCAAAGGGCAGTCAGGCCGAAATTACAGCGGCAGTACAACATGCCGCTCGAGTCCAACCAGCTGTCTGAGATGGGGTCATAGCGCTGGACAGTGTTCAAGTAGGACGACCCGGAGTGACCGCCCACCACATAGAGGTAGTTGTCCACGATGGCAGAGCCCACACCTGTAAGAAAGCAATGCCACAGGTACAAAAAGGTCAGAATATGGATGACAATACCTAGAAGTACTAAGATTTTATTAGAAGTGAATCCTACTGCTAAAAAAAAAAAGGATATTCAGCAGTTTAACAGAATATGGCACTGGTAGTGTGTTGGTAATTACTTATTACCTTACTAGCGTAGTGTAACATCACAATTAATTCAAATATTACCTACAAATACAAAAGGCTTTTGACATGGACTCACCGGTACGTGGTTCGTTCATCGGTCGACAGGCTGTCCACTGGTTCTGGTGCGGATCGTACCTCTCAATGCTCGACAGGTGCGATACCCCGTTGTGTCCACCCACCACAAATATGAAGCCCAGCATGACCCCAACTCCAAAGTTGATTCTTTTGTCTGCCATGGGGGCTACCATTTCCCAGGCATCCTTGCTGGGGTCGTACCGCTCCACACTGCGTAGATAGAGGCATCAAAATTAGAAATATGTACCATGTAAACATAATCATTATTGGCTGGTGCCAACGCTAACTTCAGATCATCCTTAAAAACACACAAACGAAAGGTAATTAAACTGCTTCTAATTACAGCTACAAATATGACATTAGATCAAATTATCTTTCAGTTTTTTTTTCACTTTGCAAAGAGTTAAATGTCCTGTATGAACGTGTATATATGATTAATGAAAAATGAAACTATTAATTATAAGGAGTATTGAATATTTCCTCACTCTAGTCTGATGTTTGGGGTTTGTCCCTTAAATGATGGCAGAGATGGCTAAAGCGGGTAAGATCATTAAAAGGCAACCAATGGATATTTTAATGCAGAAATTACATAATTTGTACCTTTAATGAAGTAGCACTGACCATTAACATTTAATGAGTCAGGAAATGTTCCCAGATATTCACTACATTGCAGTCTGTTAATAGATATTTCACAGCTCTCTATTAATACTGTAATGAACTCCTGATCACAGTAATATTAATGAGTTTCTATAAAGTGTAATTTGATGTAGTGTACTGGCAATTTGTAATTATAAAAAAGAAAAAAAGAAAAGTATGAACTCCCCCAGGGGCAGGTAACTTTATGCACTGTGTAGTATCAGTGCGTCCCATTTTAAGCTGCATATGTTAACAAACAAGCACAGAGTCTATCTGGGATTGTTTTTACATCATGGTAGGCCAAGTACCCACAGGGGGGAAGAAAAAACATCGTCCCCAAAGGTTCATTTGTCCAAACACATTCTCCTGAGGAGATTCAGGAGTCAAGGAAACAAGCAATAGAGACGCTGCTCTCCAGAGATCCAGAGCAACAACAGAGGTTGACCTGGCAGCACACAGTCAGACGCTCTCTCGATGAAAACACCACCATCATCACCAGCGTCCTGTGCTCTGACTCCACTCTACTCATTAACAGGTGCCCGACCATTTTCTCAGTAACACTTGACATCCTTCACTTGATTGCTAGTTCTATTTAATAACTAACAAGACCCTGAGAGATAAAGTCAGCTTAGGCGGTCTGAAAGAGTTTTCACTCAATGTTTCTCAATCCTGGTCCTCGGGACCCACTGCCCTGTAAGTTTCCCTGCTCCAACACACCTGATTCAGATAAATGGCTCGTTACCAGGCTTTTGCAGAGCTTGTTAATGAGCTGATTATTTGAGTCAGGTGTGTTGGAGCAGGGAAACGTCTAAAACGTGCAGGACCAGGACCAGCATTGAGAAACACTGGTATAAAAGGAAGCCCTCAACTTGACATTTACTCATGTCACACGTCATCTGAAGTTTATTAATAAACAAAATACAAAAAAAAGCAATGATTAGCGGCATACTTAATGTAACCTGCACTTTCAGTCAAAATTGTACAAAGTATGTATAATTTATTATTAAAACACATTAAAACCTATACACAAATACCAACAATATTTCACGTTCATGGCAGCATCTCAATGCATTTAGGCATTTAGGCTGGACCATGTGTTCCAGAATCTGTTGATCTACTGGAATTTTCATGCTCAACCACGTGAAATAAGAAGAATTTTTTTAAATGGCCACCGCAAAACATAGTGGGTTTGTTTCTAATAACCACTTGCTTCAACCAAGTTATGTAAAAGACCATCTCTGAATGCACAACATATCAAACCTTGAAGCAGAAGAGCCACAGAAACACAGGACCACACTAGACACTTGATTGGATACATAGAATACCTAAGGAAGTGACTGGTGAATGTGTTTCAACAAATAAAACCCAAATATCATAATACTCATCTGTGGTGTTACCTGTTCATGTGGGCTGGGCCATAGCCTCCGATAGCATACACCATGCCATCCAGCACTGCAGTGGCAAAGCAGCTGCGGGACTTGGTCATGGGCGCCACTGGCTGCCACTCTTTCAACTTTGGGACATATTTCTCCACGGACTGAAGGTAATATTGGCCGTCGTAGCCCCCCAGGGCGTAGAGCTCTCCGGCCAGGACCACCACTCCTAGGGTGCTGCGGCACTCTGCCATACGCTCGACTGATGACCAGGTGTTGCTTTCAGGGTCCCAGCTCTCCACGGTGCTCTCGTGTCTCCGATAACTGATGCCTTGTCTCATGTGTGTGGCGATGCCTCCCACCACGTACACCTTGTGGTTTAGCACTGCCACACCAAACTCATTGCGTGGGACAGTGAGAGGTGCGAGTCCTATCCACGAATCCGTCTGGGGGAAATACATTTCCATGCTGCAAGAGAAAGTGGGAGATTATCTGATCAGAATTAAACAATGACAAAGTCTGGAAAATCAACCTTTAGAATAGTGCATAGAAGTTTTAATTCACACATCATCATCATTACCTTTCTAATGTGGCAAACAGTCCAGCCTTGCCTCCAACTGCAAGCAGCACCTTCGGCGCACACCTGGGCCGTGCTGACAACACAGTCTGATAGGAGAGTCTGTGTTCAGGCATAAAATGATATTTGAGGGCCTCATTGAGCAGGTGCTTGCATGCGTGGTCATCTCGTATAAGGTGGTTGGCTTCATACAGCCGAGTGAGAAATTTGACACTGAGGAGCGGAAGGCGAACACAATGCAGCAGCTGAGCCAGGTGTTGCTGTCTCTCAGTTATGTCATATTTGATCCATGATTCCAGGGCATAAAATACAGTCTCTTCTGTGACCACTTTAAGGCAGTCATTTGACACAATTTCATCCAACTCAGCCCTCGTCAGTTCAAAAAACTCCTCTGTCTGACAAACGTCCTCAAAGTTCTCACAGATGAACTTGGTAGCAGCCAGGCACAGATCATGACAGCCATACGTCTCTGCAAAACGGGAAATGCCGATACAGTTTCCAGCATCCAGCTGGCTCTCCAAGAAGGAGCAGCACTCCTTGAGCACTAGCTTAACCTGGAGTAAGTTGGCAGCCGGTAGCAAAGATTCCACGGTTTCCTGGGAGATAAATACAGTGCCAGTGTAGGCATACTCGACGATAGCCTGGAAGAGAAAGAGTAAACATGTCACATAAAACAAAAACCAGTTAGCGCGGTACGTTGATGTAAGCTGGCCCTAAGCATACCTGCAATGCAGTTTCATCAATGCACTGGAATTCCACCTCAGAAGTCTCCTTTTCAGACAGGTTCCCCGTGAACATAGCCTTGAAGTAAGGGCTGATGCTGGCCAGCACTACTTTATGGGCATGGATCTTGGCATCACCCACACGCAGGACAATGTCACATAGTTCGTGATCCTGCCGCAAGAGCTGGAGGCCTTGCAGCAGCTGCTCTGAGTGAGGCCGTGTCAGACTGGCAAACATATAGGATTGGTCCTGCTGGTCCATCTGAAAGCAAGAATCCACACACAACTGCATCACGAAGGAGCTGTACACATGTTTGGGAGAAAGGTTTTGTATTATATGGGCTTTATACAGACAGAATCTGTGTTTTGGGAGGCCTGAAGTGCCATCTCAAAACACCACGCTTTGCAGGTGACAACATTGAGAGCACAGGAAGTGTAAAATATCCCATAAACCTAGTTTTGCTAATTTTTGACGCCTTTAAGTGTTTAAGTGTATTATAACTGGTCTGACCTGAAGGATAAATAAAAACTAAAATTTGGGCTATATGAGCTTCCTTGTGATGCAGTAGCTATAGGTGTAAGTTCATTTTAACAATTACACAGATTACAACGCTTATGGATATGTAACAGGTGTATTAATTATAATAATGAAACAATTCTACTTGTATAACCACTGAAAATTACGTTAGAAAAACACTAAGGACACAACTTTTCTAGTAACCATTTTAAACTGAATAACAAGAATTTTTAATAAGATAATTTTGAATCATGAGGTCGTGGAATGACTGGAAAGACATCAGTATAAATGTGACGTCAAATATTTATGACTTTTCCCCAGCCAATCAATCAAAATGCCCAAAATTAACCAATTGCAAGTACTTTTTATCCCAATGCATGAAAAAAATTAATGCATTCCATCCCCAACTTTGATGACCATTTTATTCTATTAAAGATTAAGAGCTCTTTGTAGGAAAAATATCACTTTACATTTATCTATAACTATTGGTACACCTGGATAAAAAACGTTTGTGTGGATTGTTTTCATTTGCTCATTTAAGGGAAGTAACACATTGACTGAGAATCTTTAAGAATATTATAATAACAAATGAATAAGTTAATATGATGAGCTATTAAATCGGTGGCTTTAAGTAAACTAACCGTGCAGGGGTCAGAGAGCATTACATTTTTTATAACGTCAGTTCCACCTGATTACATTCAAATCAAATCAAATGTCAAGCGCCGCTGTACGTCAGTGATAAGCAGTCAAAATAACGTCCAACATTTGTTGCCTTGCTTGTGGCCTTGACTTGATTTGTGAACGTAGAGCACGGCCATATCAACACTCCCTAGCTACCTTAGCTTGATAACAGCAGACAGCTAGTGCGCTAACAGACTTAAAATCTCCACCAACAGCTTGATTCCTTTAAATCTATATCAACACATTCCCACGCACGTCGCAATTGCATTAATGTCAATATTTATGTCACCATCGCGTTGACAACAATGTTCGACTTCGGCTAACACACGGGGTCTGAGTGTGTGTTCACTGCAGTGCAGTCAGCGCAGGTTAGCTGCTAAAAATAAACACGGTTACTGTGGCTAGCTGCATCATTACAGACAGATATACAGTAACATGGCTGACAGGGGAGAAACGTGACTCTGTGGACATTTTCACCGCGCCAGAGCAACAAGAACAAACCTGTGACCTGTAGGCCCGTCCTGCGCGCCGCTGTGACGTTAATGACCGATTTTACGGTGTCGGAGTTCAGCGGCTACAAATGGGGACTCCAAGCCGCTATCAGCAAAACAACCTACTACCAAGCAACCGAGCCTCAAAGCTACCAACGAGAGCTTTTAACAACGAGCTATCAGAGGAGCACACCCACTTCCGCCGTTTTTCAAAATAAGACGACATTCACAGCTTTTTCTCAGACATTCAGCAGGAAGAGTCAAGTTACAAATAAAACGTTATTAAAAATAAAACATATTAACGCATATTATGTATTTCATTGTTGTTATTTATATTTATTTTATGTGATGCTTTGATGCTCTAGTTTCTGGTTTAGTGGAGTAGAATCAAGCATCAGTGACATGATTTTTTTTTTTTTTTTATGATCCATACTTTTTTATGGCTCCATTTTTATAACAGATTAATCTGTAAAAAAAATTTGCTCAAACCTGGAAATGTTGATGTTCTCAAATGATTTTTTTTTTTTTTTTTACCACAAACCAAAATATTCACATTTAAGAAGCTGGAAAACCAGTTAATTTTTCCAGTATTTATTTTAATAATCGAATAACCCACCCATTGTGCACACCACTGCTTGTTGGTGCCATATTTCTGTTTCTGAACAAAATAAATAAATACAATAAGAAAGAAAAACGTTTTGCACACCTAATCCTGATAATCTTCTGTTCAGTCAGCTTGTGCTTCTCTATTTTTCCATTTTATTTTTTTAGGTCAAACCCTTTAGGTCCGAGGTCTCAAACTTCCAGGCCACATGCGGCCTCCCAATGAATTTCATATCAAGTTATAATGACTTATTCTGTTCATTTTGCATCATAAATATGATCATATTGGGAACTATTTATCGCTCCATATCAAAACAGTTTTATTTTGAAATTCTATGAAATACCATTATTATTTTGATATCTTTTTCACAAAAAGTTCAACTTTTTTTCAACTTGACCAGCTGACTCATTTGAGTTTGAGACCACTGTTTTAGGTGTTTTTTAATGATTATTACAACAATATTTTAAGTGTTCATGTAAACAAAATGTGAGGGGGCAACAAATGCCCAATCTTGCCAGAGGCACCAAACGACTATGATCGGCCATGGAAATGAATTTGTAAAGTCCTGTTCTGTTTCTATTTGTGTGGTTTAGAGATTCCCCTCTCTGTAGCTGTGTGGTGATGAGGATGATGCCGCCTGGAGGTAGGAGCCTGGCATTCGCGTCACCATGGAAGCGCTTCGTTTGCGACATGCATTCGCCATTTTGCTGGTTGTGTGTGTGTGAGAGAGCGTGTGTGTGTGGGCTGCTCTCGACGAGGATACCTCCGTTGCTCCCAAACACCCGTCAGTCCTTATTTCATGTAAAGATGTCTGCAGTCAGAGGAGGTTAGCTGCCCCGGGAGAATGACACGGACATTTGGAGACGACGTAACATTAGACAGCCTTGTCGAGCGTCACCGAAGGAGACCGAGGGAAATGCTGGGTATGTTTTCTCCCCCGTTTTCCCAACTTTGCCAGCCACTAACACAATTAGCGGTGTAGCAAGTTAGCTTAGCGCCGTTGAACGGTGCTTGGTGCATTTTAGCCAAGGGTCTATGTAGCTTCACAATTAGGCTAAGTAAAGGTACCATTATAGTTCGGTACCGACTAAAGCCCACTTAAGACTAAGTGTAAGTTTATGACTCAAGGCATTCGCACTTCTGCCGATAACTATCGCGCCTGATAGCCACAAGTGGTTGTGTGTCTTTGCCCCTTTAACCCAAACATCGACCACTGTCGTGGAGCAGTGGGCAAGAACAGTCAGAATACTGGACATACCGTTATGTGACTCAGTGTTGTCGTGTGGTTTTAGGAGGGGACATTAATCGTCGTAAATGACTGGGATATTTCTGATGCTGAATTGTTAAAATTCCACTACAATTACTTGAACATGCTTTCTATTTCGCAAACATAATTGAGTACAGTCCTGAGGTTTATTCTGAACTGCCACAAGAGGGCATCTGGATCTTTCCAGTCACCCTGGTCAAAGCCCCGCCCACCAAAAACCGAGGAATTCGTGTTTTTTTGTGTGCACAAAGCTTTCATTAATACTTTCCCTAAGGGGATTAATAAAATTAAATTCTAAATTCTAATTAAAAACAGAAAACTGACTATTACTGAGTAACAGTATTAGTAAAAATATTACTTGTGAAACCAAAGAAGATAAATTGTGCTGTTTCCGTTTACAAATATTTCAGTGTTTCCGACCAAAATGCGAGCCATTTAAGAGTTTTAATTTTAAATGATGGCAATGGTATTTAGATTTGAAGTTGTTTTTGGACAAGACAAATCATGACATATTCATATGCCATGCCCAATGTTTATAAACATTATAAGTGATATTTGCATTTTTTGTGTTCATGTTTTTACAAAATTAGGTACATTTATTCCGTCCTTTTCTCAGCTTATTTTAATGTGTTTTGCCTTCACAGCTTGACAAATAGAAGAGTGGTTTTCCATCAACAGCCACTCAGGATGAAGGCTCCAACAACAGCGGAGGAATATTACTATCCTCGAAGGATTGTGTTTGCCTCTCTGGATTCTCATTTTTGACCATATTTATAACACCATCAATGATGATACCAGGATTGATCTCCCAGGAGTTACACAAGCAGCTTCTGGACCCAAAGAATTACCAAAATCGTACAAATGGTGTGGAAGAGCTCAAAGGCATCGTCTCAGAAGTGGACATTAAGTCGGTCCCATCTGATAGTATCGAGGACTTCATTAATTTCATTCCTCGGCTTCTGGATGACAGTAATTTTAAAGTGTTGTACAGCACCTTGCAAGTTTTAAACTTACTCATCCAGAAGCTAGATGCAAGCGTAGAGAAATATTTTAAACAGTTAGTCTTAGTGGGTCTTAAGGCCATCGGGGACGCTCGCACGATCGCCAGGAATGAATACATGAACGTGTTTCGACAATTAATGAAAACTGTTGCACCGCAGCAAGTATTAGATCTTATTATTGGCAACTTGAAACACAAAAATTCCAGGGTTCGTGAAGACATCCTTAACATCATCATTGCAGCTATGCTGGTCCATCCTAGGAGAGATTTCAACATCCCCAAGCTTTGTTTTGAGGTTGCACCATATCTGGCAGACAGCAAAAGGAAAGTCCGCCATGCTGCCCTTGAGCTGTTTGCTGTTTTTGATTATTGCCTTGACACGGGGAAGAAGCAGCCTCTGATGAAAGCTGTGGACATGGTTGAACTCAATGAGGATGCAGAGGGTCTTATGGCAGCTGTTCATGCCAGGCGGGCAAGGCATATCCTCCCAAAACTCTCCGCAGATGGGACAGTGGAGTATGGTTTAGTTGTACCCAAACCAGGGCAGAGGTCATCGCTGCAGTGCGGCTCTGGAGCTGATCTGGACTGGGTGATGAACGGTGGGCGAGTAAGCAGTGCCAGGAGCCACAGAACTGAACCGGACTGTGACAGATTGTACGGCTATGGCAGTTTAGGCTCCCTCACGGATGACCTTCCATTTCAAAGGAGGATCGTAAGCGCGGGCAAAGGAAAAAACAAACTACCCTGGGAGATGTCAAGCTTTTCATCCACGGAGAATGACCACCAGTGTCGTACACCTAATGGAAAGTGCTCTCAACAGGTGAAGTCCATCAACCTGCCAACTCTAATCTCACTTATTTCATAAGATTATCTGTCGAAATAAAACACACATGTTACTGTTACATGTTACCCTCCTACCCACTTGACTAAAAATAGTCTTTGAGATCCAAAGCAATTAGGTTTTAGTAGTGTTCTGAATCTGAAATCTCAGTGGCCAATAGCCTCTTACGTTGATTTACCCCTGATGAGACGCAGAAATTGCAAAAAGGAGCGTGCTAATGTCTGGTGCGTTTTATGTCTCTACCTGTTTTCAATGTTTTCATCTTTTTTAAAATTGGTGTCCTGGAAGTTTCTTCAATATCAGAATTTAGTACCGCATTTCTTTCTTACTGCCTTTCAGCCTGTTGTTTGAACAAGCCCGGTCACACCCAAAAGGCACCAATCCAAAGAGACTAAATATATCCCAGAGGTGGCACTTTCCTTAGAGACAGTTTGGGGGGGAAATAACTAAATATAGTTGTATCTCTCATGATGCAGTATGCCTATAGTGCGGTGGAGAGGAGCAGTTATATCATTCACTTGTTTTCAACCACCTCTCACTGTGTGTGTGTGTGTGTGTGTATATATGTATATATATATATATGTATATATATACATATATATATGTATGTATATTTGTATATATATACATATATGTATGTACATATATATATGTGTATATATGTACAATTCTCATGAGAGCATTCTTACACCCACACTTCCATAGGAAACCAAATACTTTACTGATATACCTAATATTTTTCAATATAAATATGAATCTCCATTTGTTGTCTCTATAATCTAAATTACTGATGTTATTCCTGGAAGAAATATAGTCGATCAAGGTCAGTCTAAAACTCTGATAAGATAAAGAATTTATGTACTGGATCACATTGAATTAGCTTAGAGAATCTAATTATTTGTTAAGTAGAAAATAACTGTTAGGTGTAGTCTAACATTACCCCCTTTGTTGTGATTTGTGGTATTTGTTCTGGAAGCTATCATCCAGCTCAGGGTTGCAATTTAAAAAAGACCTTGTGTTTACAGCAGTGTCTGTTTCCTGGCAACCTCATTAGCACACAGCACACTCGTTGAAGGGAACTTTAAATATAATTGGAAATAACACAGGGTTCTGCTTGTCAAACATGGCTTATTTACTGCTCTTGTGTTGATTGCAATCACACCAAGTGCTCCTGAGTGAGTGATGATCAGATTGTAGACTGCGGGGCCAAACTCTGCAACATCCACTCGTATCAAAGACGGATTTAAAAATCTGTCCGCACCCTATTCTCTGTGTCATTCATTTATATGTGACCATTGTTTCACACTCTGTCATGATGGTGAAACTTTAATGAGAACAATAGATAAATTACAAGTTCAGATCCATTCTGGGCCAAGGGATGGAATTACAGAGGATCCTGTTATTTTTAAGGATTGTTGTCCTGAACTGTATCCTCCATTGTTGCCATCAAAAGAAATAATTTTCTGCTCATACTTAGGTGGCCAGTGAAGGGTTTCTTCCCCTGTCCAGGAAGCTGAGTCCAGAGACCTACATACCTAGTTTCAGTAAGTGCAACATGACACTCTCATTATTTCCAGATGAGATGGTGACAAGTACAGTTAAAAATTAGAGCGGCTTTAACCAACCAAAGCCCTGTGATGGACACTGTGGTCAGGCAATGTGATAGTTGTTTGTTACCGAACTACTGCCGTGCAACTGTCAAGTCCGACTTGTGTGTGTTTAGAGGTTTAAATTGCACGTGGTAAATTTTTCAACAGTCAGTCAGTGTACTTATAAGAAAGATTTGGTCTGATACAGTTGTTCACATCTGGCGTTTAAATGCATCCTGGATGCATCTCCTGTGACTACATGAGATCAGATTTGGCTTCCCCACCCTGTATTCAAATACACAATGTTTTATACAAGTCTGACTGTGCAGACATGTGTGATATCCACGTGTTAGTGTGTGACGAGAGAGAAAATACAAAAAAGAGATAGGTGACGCTGAGCGAAACAACACTCCCTTTATGTGATTGGGAGCATTCTGACTTGTATTTAGCATCATCTGGCAACTGTACTATACATAACTGTGCCGATGCTTTTGCCATTTAAATTAAAGATGACCTGCCAGCTATCCTTAAACTGTCTCCTAGTGATGAAATGCTATAGAAATGATCTACAGTATTTTCTGTAAGAGAAAATACATTGTCTTTTTTACTTATACGTTGACTCTTTAATATTGACATTATTACTACAAAGTAATAAGAATACGGTCCATGTATCATGTAATGTGGACACATGCAAAAGCCCAAATGGACATTGTTTTCTGTAGCATATAAAAGCCACTTTCATGCTACAGAGAAAACTTGTTGTAGCAGCTGTTCTGTGTTCCCTCTACAAGGCCTCTGTGTGTCTGTGCTTTCAGGCTCAACTACAACTGAAACCCTTTTTGTGTTTTTGGCCACAAAGTTGGCCAGCAGAACATACCAGCAGAGTTAAATAAGCAATGATAATTAGAATTAGTCATAATTAGTTAAAATAATTAAATAAAATATAAAAGGTTTTAAGTAATAATACTGAGATTGATACTTAGAACTGGCTACCAGAAGTGTTTCCAACAAGTCTTGAAGTCCTCCCTATGACACTATGAGATCATGTGTTACATAACTGGAAAGATGGGACTGATCATTTATTTTCCACACTTTTCACAAAATCACTGGTGTACAAATGATTGCCATCCTGGTCATTACTATGTATTTAACTATTTTCTAAATGGTGGAATATACTGTACTTCCATCCAGGTTCTGTAGATCCACAGAGGCAACACTCATCCAGAAGGCGGGAATCCCCCGCTCACATTAGGAGAAGTGGAAGCCTCAACTTAGACCCTGACATCTTTAAAACCACCACCGTCTCAGACGCAGATGTCGGTACGTCCTTACACTAAAATAATGTGGAACCCACTGTAAAGGTTTTGAACGTTTTTAACCTCCAGCCAAATGTGAACCATATCTTTACCTTGATACTTCTTTTTTTAAACCCAGTTATCATGATTGTGTCCTGATGTGTGAAAATTATGTCTCACAGTCACACGCAAGGGGCACACACTTCCAAGGAACCCCAGTGTTGAGCGCACATTTTCCCTTCCCTCAAACCCCACCACATCTGGCTCATTCCTACTGCCCTCCTACCCACTGGCTACACTCCCAGGAGGCATGCTTACTCCAACACTGTCCCGTCGCCATGGAGATACCTCTCTGTCAATGTCCAACACCTGGCCCAACAAGAGAGAGAGCAGCCCCAACCAGCGAGACATCAGCCCCAGGAGAGACACAGCAGACACCACAAAGGGTAATTGAGTAGAAACAATGTGGTTTGTCTGCTGAAAAGCAAAATGTTGTTGCCTTAGTTTGACATCATTTTGTCTTTCTTCCCTCTCCTCCAGGAGACCATCCCTCAAGTAGATGTTCTCCCAGGCCTCTCCGTGCCTCTCTTGTGAGTTCTTCTTCCACTTCGTCATTCCGTCGGGCTCTGAGCAGTACCAGGACAACCTTCTGCATCTCACCAGTAGTCCCTCCAGTAGAGCAGATCCAGTCTTATAATGAGCAGAGGTCCAATGCTCCAGGCAGCCCTCAGAATCCGCCTGCAGAAAAGAGCCTTCACCTTGAGCCGGATAGTTTCAGCGCAGTGCAGGATACTCAAGAGGATGATCCTCCGGACATGCAGGAGGTCAGATGGAAATTGTGCAATACTACATGCCTGAACAAGTTCTTAAACAACTCATTATTTATTGTTAATTCATTATATGATGTGGTTTAATAAAGGCATGATGAAAACTTATTTTCAGGGGGTGAATATATGGACATTCCTTACCATGCTCACACGGTATGTGCCAATTTTTATGTTGATTACAGATGCTTAACTCTTTGCGCTCATTGCGCAACAGTGCTGCCAAGAAGAGGGCCAAAGTGAGCCTGAGCAGTCCAGGTCCAGGCAGTCCGGACTCCGCGGTGAGGTTAGACCTGAGTCTGGGCTCGCAGTCACTCAGCTCCCAGAAGCTTACCAGTTCAACCAGTGAAAGTGGTCTTTCGAGTTTGAGCTCGGTCACCAACTCCAGCTCCAGTAGCATCAAAAACAGGTAAAGGATTCATGTTTTGCTGCATATTGTTTCTATCGAGTGTAAGATCTTCAATACTTATGGATCTGATGGATTTGATGTCATTATTGTGTTGCCTTTTTTGACTGTTTGATTAGAACTGCTTACAAACCTGATAGATTAAAGTACCGTTGTGCCACACTGGGACTCATGTGGTGTTGTGTTGACTAGCATTTTCGCAGCATAATTTCTCACTTGTCACATCTGTCAGCAGCCCTGGAATGAAAATTCGCACCGCAAGAGTTCCTGATGCAAAACTGAGGCCTTCTGTGTCCATGGACTTCAGCAGCCTTCAAGGTACAAAGAGGAAAAAAAAAGTGTTTTTTTTTCTGATATTTGGCTGTGACCTCTAAACAACGCCTCATTTTTTTTGCCTTTTCAGGGTTATCTCAGAGAAATGAACTGTCATCCGAGGAGTGTGTTGTTGGACAGAGAGTCGCTTACTCCAACGGAACATTTAAAACTGAGGAGGAGACGACGCAAACATCCCCTGTATTGGTCAAACCTGAATATCGTGAAGCGACCAGGGGGTTAAAGCCTGTCAAAGGTCAGCCAGCAGTGACAGTGGATTCACCTGGTTGTAATATTTAGTGTTCTTCAATAATTAAATCACTAAATCCTCTCCTTTTTGAATTCAAGGGTCACAGAGCCACGGCAGCAGGAACTCAGCAGGCACAGATGTGCCTGAAGGAATCATTGGAAGAGGTTAGTTTGTACAGGCCTTAAATCAGTGTTCAGCTGTTTAGTACTTTGCTTTCTTACTGACCCAGTATTTACTGTCTATTACTGTGATTTTAATGGTTGTCTGGTAAAGTTAAAATGTTACCTTTGTGTTACAAATTGTGATAATTGTGTCCATCTTTCATGTCAAACACTGAAGTTGTCTCCTCCTTGCATTTTAGGCATGTTTGGCACTGCAGTATCCAGTCGTCCAGGAGAAGCCTTGTCACTTGAGCAGGGTGACGCAGTCACCAAACCCCCCGCCGTTAACTCAGCTGGCGTCTCTAGCCTTGCTCCGTCCGACGGCGTCATTGACCGCGATGGCAGCCCGCGTCCTGACGAGATACACGTTAGTCACATTTTGTCCAAATCCACAGTACACCAACGATAAATGACCAGTTACCACGGGCGTGTGCTTAACTTGCCTGGTATATTTTCTATTGACGCATGTGCAGGAGAGGGTGAAGGATGCTAAGTTCAGCCGGGACAGGCTTCGGCTGCAGCGCCTGGATCAACAAGAGGGACAATGTGGACACGGGGACAACACACGAGACAAGATCCGCCACCGCGTAAGACAGATGTTGTCGGATTCACCAACCAAGGAGGATGGAGGATTAATCATGAAAGGCAAGAGAAAGCTCTGGAAACTTTTTTGTTTTTATCGCTGATGACGCGTTTGCACAAGCGCAATTTGCATTACCGTAGTTACATGACGGTTTGTGTTATTGGAAAAATTCCAACAGTTTCTGGAAGTTGAAAAGTTGCCTGCCAAAGCCAACATGTGCTTATTACGGTAATTTCACTCACACTTTTTCTGGAAGCCGGAGAATAAGTGTCTCTGTTGCCAGAGAGGAGAGAGTGGGAAAAACACCTGTACATAGTTTCCACATTGAGAGACAAAGACTCACAGAATGTTATTGTTTCATCTGTTCAATCTGTTGTTCGCGCACAACTGCAGTGTTTTTCTTCATTTTAAATTGTTAAAACAGTATTCTAACGAGTTATTCGTGATAAATGGGCAAAAGCACTTAAATCACAGGACATTCTATGATTCAAAAAAGGTTCAGAAGGACAGGGTTGGGTGTTAAAGGGTTAAGCATTTTTAGTTTCTCGCCTCAGTAACCGCTCTGTGAAACCTTGAAACATGGATGTATGTTGAAACTAATTAGAATTTTTTTGCTTTTTCCTTTGTGCCGCTTTGGTTTTAGTTTGCAGCCAGAGACTTGAAACTGTCGATCTTTGTCACAGATTTGCATCTGAGCAGCAGCAGAATACTCAGCCCAGTGAGCCCACCCGGATCCCAGACCCCTCTCAAGTGCCTCTCTCCACCCCACCAACCAAGCCCGCCCACAGTGCCCCCTAACCCTAAAAACATGTCACGGCTCAGGAGGGCTCCCAGCCTCAGCAGAACCCGACCTTCATTGTCACATAGCTCAGGTTAGTGAATGTGGTCATCCTTCCCCTTTTTATGCCTTTTGTATGATGTTGCTCTCTGTTATGGTCTGGTAATGGCATGCAGTGTATAATACATATATATAAATAGATAAACCAGAGCTTTAACAGGCTTTTGTTTACAATAAATGTTGGTGCATTATCACAGAGAGAGCCACAGTGCGTTGTTTTGACAAGCTACAGTTAATGCACTGCCACCCACACACCACACAAGTGTTTTGGGAGAGATAGAAATGTAACGTGAAAGTGAATCTGTTGTTGTTGTTGTCGTGTGGTGTTTAATGGGCCATTTAGATGAGCTGTCCTCCGGCACCGTGGGCCACAAGAAAAACCTGTCAGAGCCTGGGGAGCTGTCCTCGTTTTCCAAACCTGACCTGGCACTGACTGAGAGCTTCAACCTGCTGAGCTCTGATGACTGGTGAGAAACACGCAATTCATTCTGGAAGATATAACATCAATCTCCTACATCTCTAAGCTTTAGATTTATAAGATTTATATTTATCTCTTTTTTTTTTTTAAATAAAATATTTAAATATTTGCTGGCCACACTGGCTCAGTAAGAACATGACAGTAGTACGATAACATAACATGATGTTAATACTTATTTTCATCAGGTATTGTAAAAAATGTAAACTTAATCTTAATTTCAGTGTAATATCTAGATAGCTTGGTAATATTAACATAACATTGTGGTAAAACTTAACAGAAATGGGCTAAATAAGCATTTCATTTGATGAATTTCAACTAGTACAACATGGTAATCACATGTTATGTTATTGCACCGATGATGGTTTGAGAAGCATTAGAATTGAGCTTGTTTAACACAATACTACTACAATATTATTACCATGTTATTATTGAATTTTAATGTCTTATAAGTCAAGTAAAGTCTGGACAACTCCTTTTGTTTTTTTTAATTCAGGGAAAAGAAAATTGAGGGTCTGACATTCCTGCGCTCACTGGCCAACTTCCACTCAGACACACTTCAGGGCAGGCTTCATGATGTTTGCCTGGCTCTCATTCAAGAGGTAGCATAACTTGTTGGATTACACCCCCACATCGTCTGTGTCTTTCTCCCATCTGAACAACAAGGACCTCTCTCACATAATCTTGAGTTACCTCCATGTTTATTCATTGTGTTCAGGTGAAGAACCTGCGCTCTGGTGTGTCCAGGGTGGCAGTGTGCACTCTGGGTGACCTGTACACACACATGCAGAAGGCCATGGACCAGGAGCTGGAGGGGACAGTCAAAGTTCTCCTGCAGAAGGCGGGGGAGACCAATGCCTTCATTAGACAGGACGTCGATGCAGCCTTGGACTGCATGGTGCAGAACTGCACCCCCACTCGTAGCATCAATGCTCTACTCAGTGGAGGCCTCAGGTAAGTACACACACATGCATACATACATTACACACATACAGTACAGTACACTCACACTCAATATTTTTGTCCTTCAATGACAGTCACCTCAATGCAGTGGTGAGGAAATGCACTGCTCAGCATCTGGCCAGTCTGGTGGAGAAGGTTGGAGCTGCCCGTCTTCTCTCTGGGGGTAAAGATCTCACCGAGAGGATTTTACCCGCCGTCACCAAACTTGCTCAAGACTCCTCACAGGAAGCCAGGTTCAACTCAATTTTTATTTTTATGTCCACACGCAAAGATGATGAGCTAAATTTCAGCGTCATGCAAATGAAGAATATATTATGAGCCGTTTTGGGCACTGCGACTGTTCTGGTGCTGGATTGCAGTGTATTTAATAAAAAATAAATATATGTCTTTAACTTCAAGTTTTCCTTTGAAGTATTAGTAATGAGTGCAGTGTGTCTTATTTATGATTCTTTGAATGTGGGCTCATGGCAGATTAGCCCTCAAGGCAATACAGACCCAAATTGAAATAGGTTTTAAAAAGTAATCGTTTTGTGCTTCATTTACTGCTGCTGTTGTTGTCTGCTGAGAAGCAATAAGACACAAGTTAAACATTATGGCATTCAGTGTCTGAATCACTATTTTAATGGTTCTCGACAACAGGTACTTTGGCCGACGGATGTTGCTGTCCCTGTCCTCTCACCCCGACTTTGACAAGATCCTGGAGAAATATGTCCCCAACAAAGACCTGCCGACTGTTAGAGACACTGTCTTCACCCTCAAGACAAAGGTGCAGTTCTTTGTTCCTTTTTAAGTGTTGTTTTTTTTTTACTGTCATTGTCTTACATTGTGGATTATTTTAGGGTCTTGGCGAAATGCCCCAAGATACACAATCGGCCAGGGGAAGACGTTCCCTCCCGGGCAGCGGCACAGTCAGAGCCTCGTCTCTCACCAGGGAGCCTCTGACCCAGACCAACAGGTGGGTGTGAATATATATGACAGATGTGCCTGGACACACTAAATTCAGATTCTTAACCCTATTATGACCATCGCCTGGATTTATTTTGATTTTATGGTTGTAGAATTGTCAAAATATGTTAAACGAGTGAGTGCTCCTGACGTTTCTTCCAAGATAACTGAATGTTCTATCACAAACGGTCTAGGAGTTATGATAATGAGAAGTACGCAAGCCAAATAACAGAAGGGTAAACATATAGTATGTAATTCCTGTTGCTAGAGGTGTCTCTATCAAAACAGTGACAGAAGACCTAGTTTGATGTAGTGAAATAGTGTGGAATCATGGGAATTGTTGTCCTGGAAGAGCTTCAGTGACAGAATATGCAGATAACGGCCTTGAGTCATGATCCATTACTGACAGACATATACGATAGTATATAAATGTGGTTGTGGATTTTAAGTACACAACTAACCAAAAAAACAGTCTTGTTGTTTTTGGATATTTTAATACAAAAATGTCACATATTATATCTGTCAGCAGAGCTGCTTTCCCAAACGTCATAAAGCCTAACTCACAGGTGTATAAAGGTGCACTGTGTCATCTACAGGGAGTCCACGAGCCACTATAGCTGTCGATCTCAGACACAAAGTATCGCAGACAAGACCGAATACATCAAACAGATCTCTGGTCTGCTGGGCTCAAAGGACTTCAGAGAGAGGATCAAGGGAATCGACCAGCTAGTGACCGACTGCCAGCACAACGCCAACATGGTCATCAGTAGTATATTCCCGGTTGGTGTTCGCATATTTATTTCAGTTTATATTTCTGTGTAAAGTTCTGCATGTCACACAACTCTGTTTCAAGGTGACATCGTCAAAGAACAGTGTCTTAACTTTGTTTTCCAGGTGTTTGATGCCTTCAAGGCCAGGCTGCAGGAGTCCAACAGCAAGGTCAACCTGCATGCCCTGGAGTCACTGCAGAAGATCGTCCACTCAATGAAGGACAACCTGTCCCAGGTGGTCAACATCCTGGTCCCGGCGATCGTGGACAATCACCTCAACTCCAAAAACAACGCTATCTACTCTGCTGCTATTGGAGCCATTAATGCACTTATCCTGAATCTCGGTACTCAATTTAAACACAGGGAGAAGTTTGATGCTGAGTTTTGAGATTTCTCTTTGTTTATATAATTGTGTTTTGCCTCCATATCAGATAATATACTCCTTCTCCAGCCTTTCTGCACCAAGGCTCAGTTTCTAAATGGCAAAGCAAAGGTGGATCTGATTGAAAAGGTTGCAGGTATGTGTCTGTTGTGATTATTGTGAGCAGTATCATAAGTCATGACCTGTGCACTCTCAATACCACATTTTTAATTTCCAGACCTCGTGACGGAGCTCTACCCCCGCAAACCTCAGGTGGTGGAGCAGAAAGTGTTGCCCTTGCTGTGGCACCTCCTGGGCACGTCTACCCACAGCGGCACCATTCACGGCCGTGGCGGCAGCGTGAGAGGAGCCACCGCTAATCTGTGCCAAGCCCTTTATGCACAGATGGGGTCAAACCTGAGTGAATGCGCTGCCTCGCAGCCTGCCAGCGTCCACAAAGGTTTGAACGAGTTCCTGAGGGCCTCATCCTGAAGGTAACGCTGAAATACGACCCCAACCAAAATGTCGGAAGAGGGAACAACCTTTGACGCTGACCTTACTTGAAGATGGAGATGTTCTACATTTCTTACAGTGCCTGCACTTTTATATCAAAAAAAAGAAAAGAGAAAAAAAAAGCCCTTAAAAATTAGGAGCTCTTGATTCTTATCTCAGTGAGATTATTCCTCTGGTACAGAAACATGAACAACTTCAACATACTGACATCAGGTCTTAGGCTACGTCCACACGACTGTGTTTTTCATTTGCATTTTCCAGACAAATAGGCGAGATCTGCTTCCATACTTCAATGTAAAATTGTAGTTTACATTGTTTCATCAGTTTCAGAAACCATTTCTTTTTACAGGTGATTAAAAAATCTCCAACCTGCACATCACTACATCCACAGCAGTTATATCGTTTCTGCCTGTCCTGCAGCTCTGGAGTAAAACACCGGGCTAATGTGGAACGCAGGTATACTCCCCCTGAAAACAAAGACGCGTGGACGTAGCCTTACACGTACTCAACCTGCTCTCTTTGCACTTTTGAAAAGGTAGCTCATTATGATAAATGTCCTCTGAATTTTTCGTTATTCCGTCCTATTACTGTCACTACCCCACACACACACACACACACACACACACAAACACAATCTAAACATGTACTGTAGACAAATCAGAGACACTATTAGAGAATGTACGATTGAAATGCACACAAGAAGAAGGAAGAAGACAGGGAATTAAAAAAAATTGTATATTTTTGCTGTTTTATCAAATGTGTTGTAATATTTTTAAAGTAGATGTTTTAAGGGTGAACTCGAAATAGTACAAAATATGTTTGTACAGCTCGGATGTGTATTTGCACAGTATTAATCAGATGCTGGTCGATGGTACAAATTATCGGGGTTTCTTTTGTTTGTTTTTTTAAAGTCCTGTTTTGATGACGTGTGATGAGTTGAAACTTTTTTTGCATGACCAAAATTCTACTGGCAAAATCAAAAACTGTTTTCTATTTTTCGTTGAGAGATTGTAAGGGGGACACACACAGTGAGGGAGTAAAACTTTACTCCTGTGGTTGAACCGAGGGACGGCGAAGGCTCGGAGGCTCAGATCTGTCTCAGTATAGTGCCAGTCTTTAAGTAGCCTTTGAATTTTTGTTGTTACATTATATCCGACTTGTTTGTGAACAAGAGCAGAGGCAGATTGATATATGAATGTAAATAAAAAAAAAAGGGTTTTATTTCTGTAAAATGAACTTGCTGGTGCATCATTCTAACTGTTAAATGACATCCTAACAAAAAACTCATTACAGCCTTTTGCCTTTTTATTTATTTATTTATTGATACAGGCATTGAATAGTCATGAGAATATAGAGCTTTTCTGATGTTTTGTGACTGTATCTGCATGCTGTATAAAGCTGAGAATATTCCAAGGCCTGGGATAAGAGGTAGCAAGCAGTAAAAAGACATAACCATCGTACAATTATTGGGTCCTTCCAATATCGTATCGAAAGTAGCTGCCATTTTGACATTGTCCTGCACAGTGGTTTATGCTTGTCGCATTGCTCTGTGAACGTGCTGTCCACCACAGAGTGGACATGTCGTCAACCTGTGTCGCACCTGCGTTTAGCAAAGACAGGGATTTTATAGCTTATCAGCCGCAGGGTGGGGGTGTTTGTGCTGCTACAGGCCCTTTTGTTAATGGCAATAATAAAACCAAAGCAAACGCAGTACCTCAACTCATTTACATACAATTTGTTTTGTGTACAGACCTTTTCTAAGAAAGGTTATTAAAATCCACTCGGTATATTCTTTGAGCAAAGGTATAAAAAAATGACAGGGTGAAAATGTCCTTTAAAAGGTCCAGTGTGTAACATTTAGGGTGGCAGAAATTGAATTTACTACCCACATGTATGTTAGTATAAGAAAAATATTACTAAATATAAGTATTTTATGTTGCACTTTAGGTTAAGGTTGCGATGTCTCTACAGCAGCTTTACTGCTCCACCCACGCAAAAACCTGTGAATAAACCAACAAAGAAGAAGGACACAGCAGAGAAAGAGAGAGAGTGTGGGTGTGGGTAAGTGGAAGAATATTTACATCCTTTTCTGGTGTGTGAAGGCTACTGTAGTTCCCTGAATGCACGTGGGGAAGCTTTTAGGAGTCGCACTCTGCTGTCTCACCGCGTCTTACACACTGGACCTTTAAAACAACAGTTTACACGTGTGCTCAACCCTCTTCATCTATGCACCAGACATGGCATGACGTAAAATAAGAAGACTCTTTTAGGAAATGTGCTTTTTCTGAAGGAAAACGGCCGCACAGAAGCAGAGTTAGTAGTTGAAACGAAACAAAAATGTGGCGTTTATAGTTTTGGTACTCTAAATGCTGTGCTGCTTGAAGGTACAGGATCCATCCATCCTTGGATTCACTGACCGACTGGAAAAGGAAAAAGCTCAAACTCTTTTCTGTCACTAAAGCAGCTGGATCGACGCCATGACAACCTGGACTGGTTAGATGTTGCGAGGTAAGTGCGTTGTTGCCAAACCTCTCTCCACATCACTTTGTCAGGGACCAGATGTCTTGGGCAGGTCCTGGTTCTCGGCCAAGTGGAGCTTTTGTCTGAACACACAGGTACACGTTAAGGATTCACACGGAACTTGAAAAATGTTACTTACTGTACAGTCCAGTTTCTACACCCGACTCCCGTTAACAAGCACGCGTTAAGTTAGGAAAGGATACATTGAGGTGCTGAGCTCTTCCAGCTGCGTAAAAAACAAATGGGCGAGTGACTTTAGTGAAGGTTTGAACGACCAAACATAGACACAACACGACTATAGACCGATAAAAGTAGAGAGGAAGACACAAAACAGAGATCTACAGCTAAGGTTAGCTGATGCTAATGCATATATATATATAAGGTTTTTATGTTCCTCATCATAGAAACTTTAAAATGAGTAATTGTTCAGCCCTACTAATCACTACAGCTGCTGCTGCTGCTGCTGAGGCCAGGGCTAACTGAGAACCACGCTCCGAAACACTGAAGGTATTTATTTTCTCGCTGCACCAAACTGTATAATATTCAACAGAACACTTTTAATTCACAGCTGTTCCTGATTACATTAACAAGGACTCCCACTAATTAACGTCAATATTTACACCTGTGGCTTTTCCTACACAGTCTTCTGTGCCAAACGCTGCGGACCTGTGTCTGCGTATAGGGTAAGTTTTCTATTCATTTTATTTAACTGATGCCACAGATACTGACAGTCAACTCGTGGGCACATAACATCATATACAGCAAATATGAAGGATTTAAGTACGTATTTGTACTTGTAAGATTTGCCCCACCTACCTACCGTATTTATTATTGTACATTTCTGAACAATACAACAGATTCTTAATCTGTTTCAGCCTCGTTTTATTGTTTATTTTGTTGTTTTTATGTTTTCTAACATATAATTTGAAATATTGTACCTCTTTAATAGCATCTGTCACTGGAAACTCCTTACTTGAAATAATCCTTACCCAAAATAACCACTTATTTTTCCAAATTTCCTGGGCTTGATAGATTAACATTAAAAAGGGCACAGTGACACCTGCCCTTGCTCTGCTTTGAGGAGAATTATCAGTTAGTTCACTGAGATAAGCAGTAGGTGGCGCAAAGGTCTGCGTCACCACAGAGGGATAAATCGAGCATTGTCTCCCTTCTGCTTCAGTTTATTACTGTTGTAATATTTACTTCTCAGGTTTTTAAATGCACAAATAAATTGAAAGGTGGGGATGGCTCCCTGTGGTTACTTTGCACTCACGTTGCTGAGCAGGTGCTCCAGGTTGTGGTCGGACGCGCACTTCCTCTGGTCCTCGGAGAGCTCCTCCACGTGGCTGTCGAGGCTGAAGTGCAAGCGCGCGAGTTTCTCCTGCATCTCGCGCACGTGCTCCAGCTGCTCGAAGGAGCACACCTTACCTAGAAAACACGGCCAGGTGTGACTGCGGCAAAGTAAAAAAAAAAAAAAATGTATTTCCATGGCAGCAGCAGCAGGGTGTGTAAAAATAGCACCGCCACGATTTGATTACAGCCTGACTGATGTGACAAAGCCACTTTTCAGCCTGTAACGCGAGATTCCCCGAGCAGCCTGCAGTCTAATCAAGGTTATCTTACCAAAGGCCTGCAGTTTGCCTGAGTGAAAGTCGTTGAGGAGGTTGAGGAGCCCGCCCTCCATCTCCCTCACGTCTGAGACATCCGTAAGAAAAGAGTGCTGCAGGGGGGAAGACTGCACCACTTTACTGGGCCCTGCTGGCTGCGGGGCCCTGGGCTTCTCTTTGTGGGGCCTGAGGGAAGAAAACCACTTTAAGATGAATGTGTTTCCACCGTTGGTAAATTTGCCGTGGGAATAATTCACAACTCCTTATATGGATGTCATGGGTGTGTGTTTATAGGTCACATATTCAGGCTTTAAAAAATGTGTGGGTTTTTTTGTCTTATCTGTTGCGTCAAAGTTATGATTCAATTGATATTGCATTTTTAGTAGTGATATAAAGTAGCAATATTTGCGCAGAGGTCACAAAATTAGACCGTCTTTCTTTCAATTTTGCTGATAAAAACGAGCCAAGTGAACTTTGAACTGTATTTCACAAATTGTGCTGAAAAAAAGGATATAAGACGCTCTCTATTGCACATTCTTATTTATATTAATGGGAAAAAGCATGGATTATAAATCCTTTAACAACTAAGCCTCAAAATGTCTGACTTTTGCTTATTTAACCATAAAAAGGGCCAGAAAATGTCTTTTTGGCCCATTTTTCCAGAACAACTTTAAATATGTGGCAGTTATTTACATTTACATGTTAAGATAGTGAATTAACTATTTAAAATGGAAAAAAGACACTGCAGTTGTACACGAACACCAGATTTTGTGTGTAAAATTTGAACAGTATAAAACATAACATAATATATTCAGCTTTCAGAAACCATTTTCATAATAGCACAAATCATCGTGTAATTACGGTAATGCAACGATATCCTCAGTGTTAAAAGGATTAAGCACTACTGCTTTAAATATCCATGTGATATGTGTCAACTACACATGCAAGTGGACACTCTGGATTGACCGTAGGAGTGAGAGTGAGTGGTTGTTTGTCTCTATGTGTCCCTCCAGTGGAGGATAGAGCAGAATGTTCGTGTTGCTCATAGATAAACTACCTGGTAATCTTTGGTGGAGCTACGACGACGGCTGCAAACACCTCTTTCGACTGTCCTGGCGCACCTATGGACCTCTTATACTTGCCCCTGTTCTTCGGGGAGGGCGGCTGCGGCAGGCCCAGAGAGAAGGTGGCACTTTTGCTGGCCGGCAGCACGGAGACCTTGCGGGGGTTGATGGGGGGAGGAGGGGGCTGCGGGAGCGACACCTTTGGGCTGCGCTTCTTGCGTTTGTCCTCCATGATGATGATGATGATGATGATGAGGATTACTCAGTGTGCGGCTGCTGTGAAGGACGTCATGAAACGACAAATGTAGGAAGTCCAAAAACCACACTCACAGCTCAGGATTCTCCACACTGCAAACAACAAACGAACAAATGCTTTAATCTCACAACAACAAGAGGACTCTAAACCAGGAGTGGGAGTTAAGAGAAACCACGAGCCTCTCCACTTTAATGGAATTGCTTTAGGATGAAAGACTATTTAATGGAGGCCATTTCCTGCTTCTTCAGCCTCCCTGGTGCAAACTATTTATTTTTAGAGCAGCTTCACATTTGGAAGTGAATGTGGGCGCAATTAGACCTTCTTTTCTTTTTCTTAATTGTTCGTCATGTCCAAAAAAATCAATATCCAAAACAGCAACACTGCAGTGAAAGGGCTGAGATTTTAATGGTGGACGTTTGTACGACTGCTCACTCTGACCTTTTGTGTGATGGATCTGTTACAGGCGACATCGTCAGTCCTCGTCTGTTTACACTGAGCAAGGAGAAAAACAGACACTGGATAATGCAATAGTAGTAAGATTAGTAGTCCTATCAGTTGTGCAGTGGTTTTAGTAGAGCGGTTGTTTATGGCACGACATTATTAGACAAAGTGAGTCCATTAAATATCTGCACAAGGCCTCAAATAAAGCTCTGTTTAATACAGAACATGAATGGATGAAAGTTGTAACAATATTAGCAACATTTAAATTTATTTGTTTATTTTATGCTTTACTGCTGTTTGAGATTTTTATTTTCCTCCATCTGATAAAATATAACCTTAAATTGCTTGACTTCAAAAATTATATTAATAAACAGTTTACTTAAATCTACTTATATACTTTCAAATGACTGTTATCTTTATTATTTTCACATTACTTTCTGTTGCACGTCACATTTGTGTCTCCTATTGTTGAGTTTATTTAAATATGTTATGCTATTGTTTAAGATGGTAATTCTATATACTAATATATAGTATTGGATATATGTTTCCAAGATATGACAAACTACATTACAGAATTACACAAATGTGCAACAGAAATAAATAACATGACAACTATTATGACTAATTTGAAAGAACATTAGAATATTATAACCTTTATTTAGCCTGGAACTCCTAATCCTAAAGAGGTCAAGTCAGGCAGCAGCAGCACATTTAACGGAGAGAACCACGAACCACGGTGAATCCCAGTGTAACAATAAAGACCGGTTAAATGTTAATAAAATACATGTCATGACGATGATGAGTTTATTTATCCCAGCTCATCCTCTGCACACTGCGCCAGCGCCAGTGTAAAGATGGCTACTACAGTCCCAAACAATGCCAACTTTATGCGTCTTTATGTGCATTCATTACACGCTGGAGCGGATGTAAACAGCGCACAGGCGTCTGTTTGTCACAGCGGACAGTTCCAATGAATGTGCGGCAGCAGAAGACAGTAAAAAAAAAACAGAAAAACAGATTTATCGACACCAAATTTAAAAAGACTTACCGGATCAATTACGCACCAGAGAACAAACCGGCTGAACGCAGCGCCGCCACATTTCTCCTTCTGTCGGACTGGAGATTATTTAAAAACACTCAAGTGTTTGTATTTTTTTAACAATTATTAGAAACACTCGAGGTAAACGAGCCTGATGACAGCAGCAGCAGCAGCAGCGGGAGAAAGCGACAAAAACACCGATGAAACGTAAAGCGCGGCATCGATGCGCTCGGCTTGTGTGGAGCTGGCGTCTTTCTCCCTCTCCTTAAAGGGCCAGGCCGCCCGCGATGACCGCCGCCGCCGCCGCTAGAGGGCGCACATCTGCGGGTCACTCCGTGCTACTGTTTTACTACGTTTATGTCTTTCTTCACCTGAGAGTGAGGCGGTTCAAAAGCTGGAGATGACACAACCAGGCCACACGGGGGCGCCAGAGCAGGAATGGTGGTACTGCATTTCACCCACTGCTTCAGGGATAGAAATTCAACACTGCTGCAAAAGACGGTTAAAACGTACAGTATATACAGAGGCTTATACCTTTTCTGTTTAGCACAACCTAGACAATCATTCATTTTCACCAATTATATAAACACACCAGAGCAAAAAGTACTCAAAATGTTAAAAATTGAATTGTTGGAAGTTCGCTTGGCTCGTTTTTGTATGGAAAAAAGAAAAAAAACGATCTATTTTTGTGACTTCCACACAATTATTGCTACTTTTTATCACTACTAAAAATGCAATATAAAATCATAACTTTAACTCAACACACAAAAAACCTGAATATGTGACCTATAAACACACACACATCCAGGATATAAGTTGTGTATTATTCCCACAGCAATTTACCATGGTTGGTTTATATAGCACTAGTATATACAAATTCATACACTCATCATCCATCTACCACTTTATCCTCCACATGAGGGTTGCAGGGGTGGGCGCTGGTGCCAAATAATCAGTAATCATTAGTAAATGTAAATAGTAAATTTCCAATTCTTTTGTCTCTTTAACCTCTATTAAAATCAAAAAGCTAAAAAAAAATGCTTTCCAACAATAAAGAGGCAACTAGTGCCAACCAAAATCCAATTCAAATTCACTATTTTTGTATATCTGACAGGCCACAGGAGGAAAAGAACAGATATAAAGAATCATAACAATAACGGCATTTAGCATTTAGCTCCCTCAGTGTTAGGGCGCATGCTGGCTCACTGTCACAGAGCTATTGTTCATGTTATCAGTAACACTTGTTTTTCCTGGTAAAATATTCAAATCTTGATAAAGGCCTGTGTTTGTTTTTCATATATTGAAACATTGAGTCCTCTTGTAGTGAGAAAGTTGAAATAAAACTCAAACCATTTTAAAGTAATACAAAAATATTTCTTTTTATTATGGCGGGGCAGAACAAAAATATGACACAAAATGCAGTTTATAAAATATGGGGGCTCTTCGGCGTGTTTGTCTCGTTCCCGACGTGAACGTGAGCGATAATAACTTAAATCCTAACTGACTTTCTGGTCTGACGAGCTGTTGGAGTACGAGTACGCCTTCCCCAGCACTATTCTGTCTCGCAGGAGCTTGAAGAAGGCGTAGTAGTTGCTGAAGAGGATCAAAGCCAGCGATATCGTCTGATGCCACTTTTCTGAGCATATGAGTGAGTACAGCTGGTAGAATATCATGGCCCCCTCCAGGATGATGAGTATGTTCAGTATTCTTAGAGGCTTGTTGAAGAAGAACTGAGGGGCGAAAGAAGAGAGGATGTTGTTAGTATTTATAGATAAACTGCAGTGTGTAACTGTGTTTCTTTTATTATTAGTCCTTCATGACAAAACAGGCTCTGTGACGACTGGGCAGAGGGAGGGTTTGTGTACATACACCAGCAGGGCAGGAACGGGTGGGGACAAGAAGAGTCCATCTTGCCAAACTGCTCAACAATCAGGTTTTAGGAGCCGTCGAATTTACATTTGAAACCTTTTTGTTGGAGTTTCATTGTGTTTCCAGTTGCACTCTAACCTTAACCTGGGGACACACACTAACCAACTGGTTTCATATACTGCATCAGGCGTGTCAAACTCAAATGACCTGCGGGCCAATGAGAGTCTAATCTGACCAAACGCCTCGTTTTTATATGGAATGAAGTATATTTCACAATAAAAACACATTTATGATGCAAAATGAATCGATTAATATCAAAAACAGACATTTAAAATAACGTAAATAATGCAGTTGGGTCGGTAATGGGACACACTCCCTGATTGCGTCTAGTCAGCTCAAAAAAGACGTTTCGAGTCAGTAGCCCTCACACACAAACAGATTTCTGTGCCAAGTAGTGACACCTAGTGTTTACTGTTGCAGACAACCGTGAATCGCGGGTGAAATCGGGCAAACATTTAAACAAAATTTAAACACAAATGTTTATGTTTATTAGGGTATACTCACATAGAATCGATAATGGGACACATCTGAGGGAACCGCAACATTATAATGGCCCATTGCCTTGTAGACATTTTTATTGTGTTTGACCAGGACTCCCTGTGGCCACATGTACTCCTCTGTCCAGCTGTGCAAAACAAAAACAAAGCAGAAGATTGAGTGCGATGACGACAAGCAAGAAGAAGCTGAACGTGCAGTAACGATCTACGCGACGGACGTACATGTGCTGAAGGACGTTGGAGCAGAGCGATGGGTCTACTTTCTGCCAGCAGCCCAGGTGAGCGGCAGCCTTGTGAAGCAAGTCACAGTATCGAGGTGGCAACAAGTGCCGCATGAGGATGATTGACGTGCTCACTGAGACCAGGATGAAGAGCTCACAAGACCAGCGCTTGTCCACGTACTGTGTACTCTGTACAAAACATGTCAAACAGTTTTAGACCTACACATTAATATATACAGTATTAGTAGACACTGGGGGAGAGGAAATACAGGAAGAAGGGTAAATAAATAAAAATATCAACACTGTTCATCAGGTCTACGGAAAGTCGTGGGCCTCTAGTTACAAAATTACGCCTCACCGTGGGTTTCTGTTCTGCCTTTAGCAATAATTTTAAGGCGAATAACAAAAGATCTGAAGGTTTTTTTTGAATCACAGAGCAGGGATTTCATTGTTATACAGGTGTAAAGATGTTACAAAGAAGTCAGCAGCTCCTCACCTTGACAAACCACACTGGTACAAAAGCCACATAGTAAGCACTGAGCATTGAGCTGACCAGCACCTCCTTCATCCTCCAGTTGAAGTCCATCTTTAGGTACTCCACCTCCTTGCGGATGAGGTCCGGGGAGAGGCAGCAGGCGTGCGTCGGCATCGCCTGGATGCCATACAGCTGGCTGGTGTGCTGCTTCCACGTTTCCTTCAGCACGGTTAAGTAGTCCCTCCCCCGGCTCACGCTGCCCACCTCCTTGGAGCCGATGCTGGCGATGGGCGAGAGTTGACCCGCTCTCCGGAAGTCACAGTTCAGCCGGAAGAACGGAATATACATTCCAAATCTGTGTAGAATGACGACAACGACTTTCATTAACATGATCTGGCCTTTCTTAGTAGATGGACACCACAACAAGCAGAGCATTACATGATGAAACTTACGGGTAGCAGAGGAAGAGCAGGCTGAGGACGGAATAGGTTCTGAAGAGGTAAATAAGGGAGCGGCACAAGCTCCAGCCCGTCAGCGTGAGCACAGCAAACCGAGCCATCACTAAAAAGATTGAATGAGGGAAGGAGAGTTTCCCACTCTGTGATGCCTAGAGGAGAGGAGGAAGGCGGATATTGGAGTCAAGTGCATTAACCCTCCATTCAACATAAAAAAAAAAAACAACAGTACAGCCAGTAGATAAAATTTAGCGTTAGTGTTTGACAATAGGCTTACCTCTTTGACAATCGCTGCGATTAACCTCCTTGCTAAAATGATGACTATGAACACCAGCATGTTATAGTCAATAAGGTGGAAATTCTGTGAATGACAAGATGGATTCAGGATTATTACTCCCAACTCTCCACAGACACTGAAACAGCTGTTAGGCGCCGTTCACTTGCATCATCTAAAAACACATGGGAGAAAAAAAAAAGCCAGATGTGTGGCTACAAAACCTGGAGCTGCTGAGGCAATTAAGTTGCTGCAGCCTCACTGAATTAGTATATTAGTCTTGTATATTATGTAAGACACCATGTCTGGCTGCAGCCAATCCATCCCCAACTGATTCAAGAGCGTTGACAGGATGATGATGGTGGTTGAAAGCTCATTAAAGAGTGGACAGAGACCAGTTTGACCTACTTCTCTGGCAAGAGAATAAAAAAATGCACTCAAAGTGCTCGCTGCATTTCAAAAAAAAGTTGATATTTTCATATCAAACAACCAGACGCGATGCACCAGGGGTGCATTGTAACAGCATCAAGGACACCAACAGAGATATTCAATACTAGAATAAAATAGATTAACTAAATAGCATCACTGCTGTTGTAGTACTCACCAGTGATGTGTGTGAGGGAGGATGTGATGGGGGGTACCACCACACAGTCTTGTAGATGTTGACATAGTGAACAAAGAGGCCAATGAGGTGGCATATGAAAAGATGGAGCTCGAAGAGCACATTACGATTCATGGATAACTCTGGGATCTTGCAGTGCTTCAGAGGAACCACCGTCTGTGCAGCCAGTGGCGGGCTGGACATGCACGTCCCCGACCCATTCCTGTTGTCAGACAGAATAGAGGGCATATAATTATTATTTTCTCATGACACAGCCCCCGGTCATTGTGATCAGGAGCAGCGAAGCCGCCACTTTCTCACTCACCTCGTACGGGATCGTACCCCCGTCACCGGGGAACTGGTCGAGTGGTTGCCGTTGCTGACAGAGCCTGGTTCACTGCTGAGCGGAGGTCTGCAGTACGTTGTGCGGTTCGATCCTCTCCTTCCGCCAGCCATAGCAGACACGCACACACGGCTCACTTCTCTCAGCTGTGTGTTTAGTTCTGTTATCTTCTTCCTTTCACTTATGTGATAACCTCTCTACCTGGTAACAAGAACAAAGACAAACAGATACGGATATGTTATTAGAGAAAACACAGAGGGAGCACAAACCTCTACGCAGGCTGTTCAGTTTCACACTATTTCAATATACTCACACAGGCATCTTTCACATCATGGGCAAAACGGATGAAAATCAACTTATGACAGCTGTAGTGGCAAATGTACACTAAATTCCAATGTGCCGCTGACACATCAACCCACAAAACTGCTAGATATGTTCCAGTACATATCGCTATCATAGCCGTCAAAGATATCAAAGTGTCCACTGTACTTTATCTAATGAACTAAATAACATCAAAAGGTCCACAAAGCCACGTTCCTTTCCTGGCAAGAATAGTTTAATCAAAGGATTAAGGCCAACAGTTAACTACCTAAACAAATAATCATTTTAAACTAACCTTAAACTAAATGAACTCAACACTGGCTCCTACAACGGCAACAAGGCTAAACTTGAATTCAGGAAAACTAATGATTATTTTCAACATATCTATAAATCTGTTGATTATTCTCTCCATTCATCAATTCGTTTTTTTGGGTCCACAAGATGTCGGGGGATGTTCTCATGATTTTTTTTGTCCATAAATCAGAATTATTCATTTGTAATACTTTAATACTTCTTTATTATACAGAGACGATAATCCAGGAAATATTTACATTTGAGAAATTGTTTCAATTACATATATACAAAAACACTCACATTGTCAACTATGTTGCAAGTGTTGCAGCCCTAGATAACAAACTAAACAGAACATTGACCTATAAGAGGTAGATATGGTGACGTATCATCACCCTTCCTCGTACAATATGATAATCGATATGCCAGGGCAAATATTTTTAGGTGCTGTAAAGTAACCTGGGTGAAGAAGAGGGAGCTTACAGTGGGATACAGGTTCAATGTTGTGAAAAAATAGAGATATACTGCACTTTTGATTTTTCACGTGCGTTTTGTCGTCTTCAGTTAGACAGATACCATGATGTATCGCATTAGGATTGTTGTATTGTGATATTATTGGTATTCCTACTATTAGGTAATAAAACTTAGTTGTTTAAAGCAATACTTACATTTTGGCAGGTATTAATGAAAATAACTCTTGCGAGTTTGACGCTTTAAAAACAATCCTGAATACTCAACAATAACCAACACAACAAACTCATATTCTCCCTGAAATAAAAATGTTTACACAACTTAATGAAAAAAACCCAGTGTGAGTGAAATGCAGCAGCTTAGAGGCACAGCATCATTGATGAAATATTGTTTTTTTCAAACTCAAGAGATGTTGTTTTAGTCAGAGTTGATAATGAAAGGAGTGGTGCACAGAGCCATAACAAACACAACAGCCAAGCTACTTCCTTGAAATATCAACAACAACAAACTGACCAAAACAGATCACTCTGCGTGAATTCTGCCTCACAAAAAGTGCAGCACAGACTTTTGGTGTTGAACACATTATTTTTTTTGCACTGACTGCATGACAATCATTTAAATGTGTTCATGTATGCGGAAGCTGACATTACAAACTAGCTCCAAATGCTACATCATTTGTTCACTTCCCGCGTCAAATATCTCTTTACGGACCCGCTACCGTTAGACACGGGGGCAGCAAGTGAACACAGCGTGGTCGTGTAACAATGACGGACTGTGAGTCCAGTGTGTCCGCCAGCACCGCGCTTCAATTAATACACACTGAGGCCTAGGCTAACACTAGCTCTGGCTAGCTGGCGGCTAGTTAGCGAGCTAGCTAGCTAGCTTCAGAGCAGCCAACAGGCTGAACAAGAGATGAGAGCTTACCCTGCTGCAGAGTGAGTGTTCGCCGCTGCTCCGCCGCGAACAAAACAGCCTACACAACGAACACTTTGAACACATTTAATGAAACGCTAGCGTATTTTCCAGCGGAAATGGCGAGGGCATCCATTGTTGACGTGAGAGTGGCCGCTGGTAGATGCAGGGGGGCGCGGGTGCGTTAGCAACCTGTAGGAGGAGAGTTCTTTATTAAAGGGACATTCTGGAGGGGGAAGTAAAGCAGCGTGTTAAGCATAAACAGTCTTGTATAAAGTACTTAACAGGGATAGCTGAGTCAAAGTATGTTATCAGAAAATCACTTTGGTGAATGTTGAAGTAAAGTCATTTCACATTTACTGTAGTAAGTATCAAAAGTAATTTTCTGATTAAAAAAACAACTTATGTACTTAAGTTTTAAAAGTAAAAGTATTAAAAAAGTGAGGAGTAAGGATTGAGCTATGGTAGCTCAGTTGTAGGGTGAGTTGTCTTATATCTGGAAGGTCGTGGGTTCAATTGCCGGCTGACTTGTTGAAGTGTATGAAAAATGTGTGAATGGCACTATGGTGTAAAGCAGCTCATCAAGACTAGAAAAGCACTATATAAATACAGACTGTTACAAACTCTTCTTATCCATGTGTTTGACATGACAGGAGTCCTTACCTTTTGAATCAAAACAACCACACCTTGGGCTCCCCCTTCCAATGTTAAGTCAGTTGCAGGGAAAATTATTATTCTCTTATCTTTTTTTTCTGGAACAATGTGAGGAAAATAAGTCCAATCAGACTTTTATTGACTAAAACATTTCCATGATCAGGTGTGTACTATCATATACCAATACAGGGAAAATCATATATGGACTGATTTTTCCCTCCTAGATCATTGCAATGACTACTACCAAGACAAACTTGCTCTTCCACATAACACCAATTTTGGCTATTACACTGACTTTCAGTCTTATTTGGAATTCATTGAAAAAAAACGTTGAATGACACAATTCGGCTCCATATTTCACAAGTGAGCTTTTTATTCCATACCAACAAAACAGTGCCCATAGGTCTGTACATCTGTAAGTCTGTTTTTTTTATCTGTTCCAGAGTCCAGGTTTACGTCCAAAGGTGATCTAGCATTTGCAGAACAGACTCACTGGCTCTTGATCAGCTGACTTTTAAATTACATCTTAAAACCTATGTTTAGAGGAAAGTCATAGATTTTTTTTATTTAGTATTTTTTGAAATAATTGTTTCTGCTATAATGTTTTCAATCCTTTTATTTGTGTGTTCCTAGTGTTTGCAAATACTTGTTTGTATGAGCATGTGCTTTAACCTTTTACTCTTGTTAGTATGGAGAAATTGTAAAACACAACTAATAATAATAATATTGTTGCACTTTGTAATTAACCACAGGGTCATCCGGCCACGTTTGCATTGACCAAGTCATGTTCACTTGTAAGTACCATATTCTAACAATTCTACTTGTGTGTTGGGTGTTTTTCTGTAACAACCTGTGCTGTGGTTGCTGATGAAAAAAAAAAAAAAAACCATAAAAAACATTTTACAATGTCTTGCTGTCTGTTGTATAAGGTTTATCATTGTGGTTTTCCCCTCAAAATTGCATATAAAAATATTTGTGCACCAAGCATTCACCCACTGTTACTGACACTAGCATCAGGACAAGGATTAATCCATAAAACCCTTTTTATGTCCAATTTATAGTTCTTTCCATCATCAACCAGTCAGTGCTTTTGTCTCTCTCACATCACCATTAACCTTAATATACTGTAGCAGATCTTTTTTCTTTTCACACTCAAGGAGCATTTTCATAACCCAGAAAAGTAACAGTGACAACTTCTAACATTTAGCAAACATAACTTATTTATAGAGAAGTTCACAATAGAAACGGAAATCTAATTTCATTTGTGTAATAATTTATATGAAGTTCTATTAGCATATGCTTTTAGCGACTAACTTCCAAATTCCATTAAGGTTTTTATGGGCAATTGAGAACTCCATGTGTATCCAACTTAATTGGGATGAAGAATTGTGTGGTCTACAAATCTATTCAAGGAATATTAGCGATACCAGCACCTCTACAGTAGTTTATGGTAAATTAAGACAGTCAATTTTGTTAGTCATTTGACTTGGTCAATAGATATAAAGAGAGACAGATACAATTTATATACAAAACTTTTATTTTGCTTTAAAAACCATTGCAAAATGTCTTCAGTGTAAAATGACACTTTTAAAAAAATAGTTAAAAAAAAAAACATGTAGAGTATTTCCTCAGTGAAGGAGAAACATCTCTCCTCACCAATCTCATACATAGTGTGGCCCCTGCTCTTTCCAGCAAATTTCAATTAACCTGTTGAAGACAAAATAACTCAGTCAACTCAGGGGAAAAAAAAAACAAAAAAAAACAAGGATTAGGTTCATTTGTAGATTTGCCTTTACTAACCTTCAGGGCTCAGTAAGCTGGAGTTCATTTGTATCAACTGCACCTTACACATCAGCTCTGTGCCAACCTGAGGAAAGAAAGAGAAATGAGAGCTCGGCCAAAGCAACGGCAATATCCAAAAAAGAAAAAAGAAAAAACATTATACAATATTAACATGCAAGACTAAATTTACTCTACAGAAGTATCATGCAACTCAAGCTAAAGTTTTGTTTCCGCCCACCAATGGGGTTGTTTAACATTTGAAGTGCAACTACTAATTTTCATTTAACTAGAAAAATAATCAAGATGGAAATTGGTAAGTTTTAAGTAAAATAAAAAGGTCCACTATAGGTTTTTATTTGAGCAAGAGTTGCATCACAACCATATCAGATTGCTTTTATGACTTATTTTGCTCGGAATAACTACTGATAGCTTAATTTTGTACTTCAGTATTTTGATGTTTTGGATGACTTGCATTAATGTTTTGCACAGAAAACAATACAAAGATCTAACAAATGAGTGTTGGGGTTAGTTTTACCTTCTTGTGGCGATCTTTAGGCTTTTAGAATCCTCTCCATTGCGATTTTTTTCTTTAATAAAAAGCAGCCAGCGTGACTTTGCATCAAAGTCAAGTAAGATCCCTGTAAGCTTGATTTGAAATACTGTTGAAATTCAGTTATTTCAAGTGGTTGAAGATACAACGCTCTCTTGAGAGCTTGAAGAGATACACTAAGTTAAGGTTAATAACAATACATGTTCAGGGACTGGATCACTCAAGTCAAACATGTGTTTGGCAGCACATTACCTCAATGAATGAGCTTTAATTTTTTTGGACATTACAGGCGTCATTTAATTTTTGAAAAAAAGACTTGGGATAGTTCATTTGCAAAACAGTTTTGGTTTTGTCGTCTTCTAAAAAAAAAATAAAAAAAATCAGGCCGACTTGTATACATACAGCTCAGTGTTGAGACCTCTGAGGACCACTTTCACAACTGAAGGAATTCCTTTGGTACAACAAAGGCAAAATACCATGTTTAGGTTGATTAAAAAGAAACTACAAACTTTATTGAAACACGCACTGCAGAAAACATTTTGGGATATATTTAGGATCCTATTTAGCCAGAGATACACAAGCATTATGCATTTTGGAGACGGCACGGCTTAAAGCAAAACACAGTTGTCTTAAGTTAATGTACAAAATATTGAGTTGGCTGCAGCCTTCCCTACAATAAGGATTTGTTCATCCTTCAAGCGCTACAACTAGCTTAAAGTGATTTGTAAGTAATAGCACGACAGATTGTGATATACCAATTGTAATGAATGGCAAAAATAGAAGCCGTTTTTTTTAGTTCAGTCAATGTTTAGCATTATTTATAATTTCACATATATGAATTGTATTGTACAAAACATACGACTGTTTTTTTTTATAAAACGGCCCAGGGCTATTATTTACGTTTGGAACTTGATTCTCTTATTGTTAAAAGTTGCGTTGCGATTCATTTTTGTCCAGTCGTGAAGGACTTTAACATGCAGCCTATGTGAGATTATCGCCACAATCACTGAAAAGATAATCAAATATCACTAAAATGTCACTTTTTTTTCTTTATGGTTTACGTTACTAACACCTTAATTTGCCAACTACGCAACTGAAACAAACATTTAAATGGAAGCAGGTAAACAATGAACAAAAAAAATTATCTAGCATTCGTGTTTCTCCTCTGGTCTGACACATCCATCAATAAACCTCTCAAAGTTTAAAAAACAAAAAATAAAATAAAATAAAAGCATAAAAAAAGTAACAAATGGGAAGGAAATTACTTTTGAAAAGTTAAGTGAGAAACAATTGGAGACAGTTGCCATAGCAACTCTCTACCAGTAGCCGTTCAGTATCTTCCATATGGATGGTCTCTATACCCTCCCTTCGTCTGCCTGGATGAGGGGGCTTTGCCTCCAGCTCCAGAGTTGGACCACGAGTTGTCCCATTCGTCTTGAGCTGGATGGTAAGGAAAGGAGAAAAATGGTGAGTTGGGTAGACAATACAATATTTTACATTGCTAGATACAAAAAAGTTGGAAGACAAACATTTACTCTTACCATAAGACTCGTATGAGGCCTCCTGAGCCTCCCCGTGTCCGTAATCATAATATTCAGTATCACTGAGAACAGATTGAAAAGTGGAGTCAGTACAAATAAAACTACAACTCACTAATATAAGTGAGACCAAGATCAACTTTAACTTACGCAGGAGCAGACTGTTGGCTATAATAATTGTCATATCCTTCGTAACTCTGCTCTCCATAGGATTCTTCGTACGGAGGCTACAAGAAAATAAAGTAAGACATTGTCAACCTACAGTGTATACAATGAAGACGCTACCAGTTTGAGCGACTATTCTTGAAAAATAAAAAACTGATTAACAAAACTTACATAGTCCTCATAACCATCAGACTTGGGCTGTGACCCTGAAGAAACCTGCTGGTGAGACATGGCTGAAGAGGGGAGCATTCTTGGTGCCCCTGCTGCAGGGGGCCTGGAACGAGGAGCCGAGCCTCCTCTATTAGGAGCAGAAGGTGGACCACCCCGTCCGGATGGTGCACCCCTAGGACCGTTCCCCCGTCCTAGTCCCCCACGCGGAGCACCACCACGCATTGCTCCTCTGGGACCACCACGTGGCATCCCTCGCCCCCTGTGAAATGATAACCAAGTTGTCGAGTCCTATGTTAGAGGTGCTCTGGTGAAGTTATGACCATATATGCTATGGCAGACTGTTATTATGAAGCAGCTGTCTTTACCTTGGTCCTCCAGCACCAGGTGGTCCACCCCTGCCCCTACCAGGGACACCACCACGCCCTCTGCCTGAACCATCTTGGGATCCATTCAGGAAGTGAGGATCCATGTACGGGTCATGCTCACCAGGCTCCTATGGACACGACAAAAAAAACTTGTCAACACATGGAGTTGTGACCAAAGAAACTGGACATTTCTGTAATTGGGAGCTCACACAGACACTTACTGGAATAAGGAACTTCTTGACTTCCTCCATGGCATGAGCCATGCGCAAATAGGCTTCTGGAAGGGGTGCAGTCACCTCAATGAAGACATGAAGCTCCATGGACAGGTGAGCATATTTAGCCTCACCACCCTTTCTCAGCTCTTCCTCCTGGCAAACACATACATGGCACATAAACAAATAATCCTTCACTGGAATACTACAGGACCAGTCTCTGAACAGCATCATAAGGAAAACTCACCTTATTCTTATCCCTCATGGAGCCTTTACCCAAAACTGAAATCTTGGCACCACTGTCCTCCTGGAGTCTCTTGATTGTGCTACCCTGAGGTCCCAGAAGCTTACCAACAAAGTTGACCTGAAGTAAGGAAGAAAAAATTAAATGGTCGCACGGCCACAGCCTCTCACCTCATGTGATCTACACTTCACCCTGCATTTTGTTTACGCTTCAATGACTAGCTGGGGTATCCCAGCTTCCTCTGCACCAAAAACTGAGTGGCAACTAATCATTTATCTATTGCTACTGGTAGTTTAAATTAATACAACGCCACAGAAGCATTGTAGACATAATAATTGAAGGTAAACGCTTACCCTGGGGTACTGCTTGGTGGGAATGAGAACTCGCTCTTTCAGCTTGAGATTCTTTGTTGCAAACAGGTCGAGGTACGTTTCCTTCTCTGGCTCCTTCTTGGTTTCTCCCTTCTGGATCCGCTCGATCTCTGCAGATGAGGCATTTTTTTTTTAAATGGTTGGGCCATTTGCAAAATTCTGCTTCTCACAAGTGAAAGTCAACTGATAAAAGCCTATGATCACTCGGTTTTACTCCAGTCTTTCGTTCTGCAGATACACATTGCATTTATACGTCAATGTGATGCTACGAATACATATCTAGCAAATTGGGTCTGGGTGGTTTTCACCGGATTCTGGCTGTTAACTGGCTTTTTAACGTTAGCAAGAACATAGCCATACGTTTCTATACGTCTTTCGTGTGTGCTAAAGGCTTGTTTAATTGAATAAAATGCATTCAAACCAGTTTTGACCCACATAACCAAGTAATCCACGTGTTCAGTGCGCCATTGTTCCAGGCCGCTGTCTGCCTCTGGGCCCACGCCAACAAAATAAAAGCTAGGCCACAGGACATGCTACCACCAGGTAGTCCATGTTAGCCTTTATTAACCACGCAAACAAGCACCGTACCTGCAGAAATGAGCTTCATGGCGTGTGTGAACGACGAATCCAGGCTGTCCTTTTCAGCCAGGAGCTCCGGGAGATACTTGGTGTCTTCCATTTTGTTTTTCTTCAGTGCAGGGCTCGACTCTACAGCGGACTCAAGATTGCTGCTGTTAGCATCGGCTTGGCTCATAATGGAGTACTGCGACCAGATTAACGAACGAAGCCTCGCTTTGTTCGTTAGCTGCTCCTTAAAACTGCAGAACTGCAGGCGAGTAGACGAAGGCTATTTTTCGACGTCGTGAGTCCCGGCAGTAGAACTCCCCGCGTCTTTGAATTACAGGCACTGATCAATGGACAAAAGACAAAGAGAGATGGCGCAGCTGCATTTGAGTGTGGTGGGTGGAGTCAGCATCGGTGAGGACAGTGACGTCACGGCCAAGCGCAACAAGGGAGAGAGGAAAAAAAGCCACCAAAAACACAGCTGAAGAAAAACACAAAACGCGTTTACTTTCCTCATTTATGAGAACACAATTGTTATGCATTAATTTTAAGAAAATCTTTAAATTAACCATGAATGATCAATTTTAATATTTCTGGCTTGAATCATGTTAATCAAAATGTATTATTCTGGTTGTTCGGTTGAATAGAAATAGATTAAACCCCGGGTCTGCAACCTTTAGAATGAAAAGAGCCACTTTTGTCCCTTCTCCACCTAAATAAAATCAATCTGGAACCGCAAAAAAACCTATTTGACCCTTAAAATGACGATAATATTTGTCCCATTTCTGAAATGCAAAAACTACAAAAAGAAAACTGTTGACATTTCATTGCTGTTTATACCCAACCAAAGTGTAGGAATAAAATACTTGCATGGCATAAGTACCTGTATCCAAACATGGATAGGACTCCAAATGTGTACTTCATGTACACATTACGTCATGTGTGTTGGGAATGGTTTTCGGCAAGGTTTTTCATTGGATGTGACGCACGAAATATCAAAACACTTTTATTTATGCCTTTATCTCAACAAGAAAGTGTGGAAAAACATGACAATAAAAATAAACACATTTGTTATTTCTTCAAACTCACTGAGGAACCCAAATTTGAAATATAACATTTTTATGCCTTACTTACAATTTTGGTACAGTACATTGAACAGATGAGAGGCAGATAAAATTCCCTTCCACAGTAACCACAGCAAACAAGGTCAAAGGCAGATGAGGAGAAAATGTCATATTCCATGTCTGTCCAGTTTCCTTTTTAGTGACACTTATGCTTATACACTGTGTTACGTACATGCGTCTATTCACCTATCCATGAATCACGCTGAAGGAGAAGATATTAGAGAGGAACACACAAATCAGTTGAATCCTAAATTAATATTCACTGTCAATGTGTGTTTAGAATGTTATAATAATGTAATGTAATGTCATAATTGAGCTGCATGTTGTCAATCACTGTGATTAAAATCTCAGTCAAAGCTTCCATCCATCTATCATTCATCTTCTACCACTTTCTCAGCCGACATAGGGTGAAAAGCGGGGTACACCTTTGACAGGTTGCCAGTCCATCAGAGGGACACATAGAGACAAACAACCATCCACTGTCACGCGCACACCTACGGTCAATTTAGAGTGTCCAATTTGCCTAATCCCCAAACCTGCATGTATTTGGACAATGGGAGGAAACCGAAGAACCTGGAGAAAACCCGGGGAGAACATGCAAACTCCATACAGAAAGGCCCTTGTTCTGACCGGGTCGCGAACCGTGTGGCCCGTCATAGTTTCTATCAAATAAAAACAACCGCATAGTTCACTGCACTTTTATCCTTTATTTAATTCTGCCAACATTTTTTAACTTGTACAAAATACAGATACATTTGCTTTTAATTTAAAAACACCAAAAGACCAAAAAAATAATAATAAAGATTTGCTGATTTATTTACAATCATTCATAAGGCATCAACACAATTTCAAATGTGCATTAAATAAGAATAACAATTTGCAAAGCATGGCAAGTAAAAAAGTAAATCAATTTAACAATAATGAAGAGTTAAAGAGTTCAATTTTACTTGTATTATCCCTAATTTACATTCAAAGTTATGTGATTTCTGAAATAAAGTATCATGATATATCAGTGTCATAAAATAAATTTGTAACCTGTTGGAGAAGTAGTTTGCAAACAGTTTACTCTAGACGAGAATAAGGTTTTCACAGGTTAAAAAACCCCCCAGTACCTTGGATTAAAAGGCCACTTGAATTGGCCGTGTAGATCGTCCAGTTCAATCGAACCAAGAGTGTGATTTGCAACAGGAATGGTCGTCAAATGTCAATAATAGCAAATATCTCTGGTTTTTCTTTATCGTGGATCTGCATCGCAGAGTACGTGATGGCTTTCACCTCCGTTCCCTGGAATGACATAAGAAGTTATAAAACTTTGAACAAATGCACTTCAGTAATAATTTAATCCAGTCCCTCAGTTTAGTTGCATCACTGGTTTACCTGTGGATGCTTGGCCAAAGAGAATTCTTCACCCCACCTACAAGAACAGAAGAGTAACAAGGTTGAGAGTAGCATTAAGAGGATAAAAATGGCACAATCATCAAAAGAAAGTAAACACCGCTACCAAATGACATAATACACATCTAACAAAGTGTTATTGAACGTTATTAGGAGCAGGTAATCAGACTCACCCAATGGAGCGGATCTTGAAGTGCATTCTGTCTATATGCAACACTTTCACTTCCTGTCAAAAAAGTAAATGATTATTACATATTTGTCTGGAGTCTGTCCCTTCAAACAGTAAAGCACATGGCAGGAAAATACCAACACTGCCATTAGTACAAGCATATTCAGACACCATTATACATATTATAATTTAAATGGACTCTAATCTATTTCACATTATGTCTTTGTTCCAACTGAATGTAGGTAGAGCACAGAAACTAAACACAGAAAGACCTGTGCCACAAATAGGTCTTAAGCAATTACTCGATTATTAGTACTAAATGAATCGCCACCTGTTTTTATGATCAATTAATCATTTTTTGTTTTTTTTACGTTATTAAAAATAGCTATCTGATTCAGATTCTTAGATGTGAATCATTTCTTGAATAGTCCTGGATTGAGAAACACCTGTCAACATTTTTCAACATTTTCTGACAATTCCTTGATTATTCGAGAAAGTAATCGACAGATTAATCGCTTTTACGGCAATTTATCCACTGCCACATAAATAACTGACTACATACTCACCCTGGGAATAAAGAAGAGATCTGCACTAAACTTGTACAACCAGTCATCAAGGAAATGGAAGAGGAGAGACTCCATGTCTTCACCTTTTGAAAAGGCACAGTGGGAGAGACTTAATAATCAGGACAGAAATTGGTCTATGACTGAGGTTTTGATGAACAGACAACCCCCCTCTCTCACCCTCTGATTCCACTTCAACGGTATCGATCGGTTCCACCGTCTCTGTGTCCGTCATGTAGCCAAACATGCCCATAGCACACTGCTCGAAGGCTTCTTCCAGACTGCCTCCCCAGGAGTGAATTCTGGGAAGAGAAAAGACAAATTACAACGACTCTTGAAGAACAGCAGAAAAACACATCCAACAAACAGAAAAAGTGGGGATGCACGATATTGGACTTTTTGTCGATATTCCGATATATATCGGGAGTGTTTGGGACATATTTTTCATATGTCACAGCAGATGCGGCAAGGCAGTAGCAGTTTTTTTAGCCCAATCCAATCCAATCCAACTTTATTTGTTAAGCACTTTAAACAAACCACAATGGACCAAAGTGCTGTACGGAATAAATAAAAGGCAATAATAAGCCCAATAATTAAGTCAATAGTCATATGGACAGATCTTGGCGTTTTTGGCGATATCGGATAATACATTTTTAAGCAATATCTGCCAATATTGTGCCATTAATATTTTGCATCCATAATATAAACAAAGGTAAACTCACTGTACATCTGCTGTATGATCCAAATCTGTAAAAACACAAACATGGACACATGACAACAGATAGCAAGTTGTCATTAGAACCACTGAACATAAACAATGATATAATATGTATGGCTCATATTTGATTATGTCAAAAACAGTGAAATAGTTTGTGTCACAGTCACTACAAGATAAATCACTCGGACAGTATGTTGGCGAGTTAGTGGACAACATTTTCAATCACGGAAACTCACCACGATCGACTTGTTGTGAGTCTTATCGCGATACACGGTCTAGTGTGTCATTCACCATAAACGTCAGACTTACATTCATATTTCTTGTTAATTGGTGGGTACTTTAACTTGACAGCTTCCTGCGCTTGTGTCAGGTCCAGAATGCGGTCGTCCATTTTCGCTAAAAAGTTAGTTTAGCGAGTCTAAAAATCGACACGACTGTGATTATCACCATTCCCGGTGCTACAACGAGCACAGGCGAGGAGATGCCGGATGCAGAACATTTGTCACAGTGACGACTTCCCGGCCATTTTTTTTAGTGAACGCTGATTGGCTGCTCGCGTTCTACGGAGTTGGCGCCATTGAAACCCGTCGTGCTGCCTTCAGTGCGCTTTCCTCCCAAAAAGACTCATAATTTGCCCACATAAGCGGCTCGACTGCGACGCAATGGCCGATAAAGACGGTAAGGGCGGTGATTAGACGACTAAATGTGACTGCGTGGGGTTCTACAGTGATAGAAAGTGGGAGTGCGGGCGGAGCGGAGGTTGTTGGCGCGCCGGCCAGCATCTTCCTTTCATTGTTACAAACCTGCCAGCTAGCTGTTAGCTAGCGTTAGCTGCTAGCAGGCTGGCTATGTGTGTTTTTTTTAATTCACCAGTGCAGACTGACTAACTGTTCCATGTGGATTGAGGTGTTGTTTAGGATCCACATTACTGATTCTGTAGGGTTGTGTATTTTTCTGGTTAACTATAGAAACATGCTATCGGTAGTTTATGTAGTACTCTTAAGTGCTCGCCACTATTAGTATAGCTAGTACATTTCATAGTTACTTACTCATTTTAACTTTATTTTTTATTGGAGCATTAATATTAAGACATGGAGAATTGTAGGGAAAATACAGTACTCTGGGCCCCCTTTGTAATCATACATGCAGTATACTGATGGAATTACACGTCAGACCGTATAGTCTGTAAGGCTTTGGCACATCTACAGTCCTTTTTTCTGAAATTGCATGTATTTATTAATTTGCAGTTTATTAAGCATGTAATTTCACTTAGAGCTGCTGCTTATGATTATTTTCGTAATCGATTAATCTGTCCATTATTAAGTAATCGTTTGGTCCATAAAATGTCAAAAAACTCCTAAAAAATGCCTGGAACCTGGAAATTATGATGATGTTCTCCAATGTCTTGTTTTGGCGACAAACAAATTATTCAGTTTTTAATGATTTCTTTGTTATATGGAGCAAAGAAATGGAACAAAATATTCATGCTCAATCACAAAAATTGTTTTAATGATGAAAAAAGCTTTGAACCGATTAATCAGTTATCAAAATAGTTGATAGTCAATTTAGTGATAGATAAATAATTGAGTAATTGTTTCAGCTCTAATTTCACTGTGTTTTGTTGTTTTTACTTCCGTCACAATTTATATCCAGTCAATCTTTGGATTTTCTGGCCGTAACAATTTTTGTGTTGATACCCTTAATCTGCATATTTGAGTCCAGGAAAATTTAGATGCTTAATCTCGACTGTTTTGTATTGCTGGTTTATACAACTTTGCAGCTGCATTTGACGATGCCGTGGAGGAAAGGGTGATCAATGAGGAGTACAAGATCTGGAAGAAGAACACTCCTTTCCTCTATGACCTGGTTATGACTCACGCCTTGGAGTGGCCCAGCCTCACTGCCCAGTGGCTGCCAGATGTCACCAGGTAGGGTTTCGTCTCTCTGCTGCTGCACCCTGACATGCACCGAGACCTCGCTTGGATGATGACAATTTGTGTTATTAACAAAGTCAGAGGAAAAAGTCAAGGTGCATGCTCTTTTAAAGGTCCAGTGTGGAAGAATGAGTGAATGGTGAGAATGCAGACTGTAAGAAACAGAGGTAGTCTCCTCCCCCCGCCCCTCCCTCTCCCGATTGTGTGAGGGAACTTTGGTGGCCGTCACATACCAGAAATAATGTTGTTCTTTCATTTGTGTAGTAAGCTTTCATTTCAACACGCATGCTCTGACTGGTTTGTCCCTTAAATATTTTTGTTTTTATTACAAAACTATGTGTAACCAGTGAAATCCAGTGGAAAGAAAACCAAGTGAAACCAAGAAAACCTCCTGCATGTTTATAGACTTATCTTTAAATAATTAAAATGCTTTCACTATAATGGCATAGTTAAAGGGTTACCATGTCATTATATTAAAAGCATTTCAATTCTTTAAAAGAAGAATGTGCCCTAATAAAAATCACATCTAACCAACTTAATCGTTTTCATGGGTGTTCTGTTTCTTCGTCACAGACCGGAGGGTAAAGACTACAGCGTGCACAGGTTGGTTCTGGGCACTCACACTTCTGATGAGCAGAATCATCTTGTCATCGCTAGTGTGCAGCTCCCAAACGACGATGCCCAGTTTGATGCCTCACATTACGACAGTGAAAAAGGAGGTAAGGAAACTATTCTTAATCTTAAATAAATAAATATGCATCTTTCAGTGTCATCAAGCTGTGAAGCATGAAGTTATTTTGTTAGGATGTTGTGGCTGACCGTTTTTCTAAATGAATTAATAAGTAATCTGAAATCTTTAATGCTTCAGAAAATATAGGTATGTACTTTTTGTTTTTTTTATATATTTAAAATGAAGTTTATCACACTTGCATACAGACCCCATTAAAATATTTGTTAGACTGGCTTTGTTTTACTTTACACATGGACATCTGCAAAAACAAATTTATGTGTAAGGTGTTCTTTATTTCAGAGTTTGGTGGCTTTGGATCTGTAAGTGGGAAAATAGAAATTGAGATCAAGATCAACCATGAGGGAGAGGTGAACAGAGCTCGTTACATGCCTCAGAATCCCTGCATTATCGCCACTAAGACCCCCACCAGTGATGTGTTGGTTTTTGATTACACAAAGCATCCCTCTAAACCTGGTAAGGTTGCATATTTACAGTTTCCTAAAGCAGGTTTTCTTTTCTGCATTGTTGTGGTTTAATTGATTGTAGTAGTATTATTATTATTATCGTTATCATTATTATTATTATTATTATTATTACTACTGAAGACCCTTCAGGAGAGTGCACCCCTGACCTGCGCTTGAGAGGACATCAGAAGGAAGGTTATGGCCTTTCCTGGAACCCAAACCTCAGTGGTTGTCTCCTTAGTGCTTCTGATGACCATGTAAGCAACTTGTATTCCTGTGCTGTTCTATTCTAGTGTTAAAGTGAGTACATGTTCTTAACCACTTCTGATCTCTGACATAGACCATCTGCCTGTGGGACATCAGCACAGTGCCCAAGGAGGGAAAGATTGTGGATGCTAAGACCATCTTCACAGGCCACACCGCTGTAGTGGAGGACGTCTCCTGGCATTTGCTCCACGAGTCGCTCTTTGGATCTGTGGCCGATGACCAGAAACTCATGATGTGAGCTTCATATCAAAAGCGTAATTCCACAACCTCTGTTGTGATCTGCAAAACAAAACTAAACAGTTGCTGTTCAGTTTCACGTCTTTTCAACAGTAGTGCTTTTGTCTTGTTTTTGGACAGCTGGGACACACGGTCCAACAACACCTCCAAGCCCAGTCATGCAGTGGACGCCCACACTGCTGAGGTCAACTGCCTGTCCTTCAATCCTTACAGTGAGTTCATCCTGGCCACTGGCTCTGCAGATAAGGTGAGTCCAGACTCTCTCTCCAGCAGCTTCATGTAAACAGATGTGTATCCGAATGAGGTGAAACTGACTTGACACCTGACTACTTTGATTTTCAGACTGTGGCCCTTTGGGACTTGAGGAACCTGAAGCTGAAGCTGCACTCGTTTGAGTCTCACAAAGACGAGATCTTCCAGGTTGGAAGTGAACCTCCGTTGCATTCAGATCCATTTTAATAGATTTTTTTTTTTTTTATTAATTAGCACAAGAAATGTTTGTTTGTAGTCGTATATCTATATTTATGTTTTCTTGTAAACATCTTTGTATCTTTGTGCATTAGAATTGGTAAAACTGAATTGATCCCAGAGGAAACGTTTGAGTTATTCGTGAACTTTACAAAGTGGTATTTTTTAGCTCATAGACTTGCCAGCAAGTTAAGTAATTAAAGTACTGTAGCTCATCATCTTGTAGAGTGGCATTTCCTTCCCTAAGTTGCCCATAGCCAGCCAGTTGCTTTATTTAAACCAAGCATTTTATCACCGTGATCTGTTTAATATGATTCTTTGTGAAAAGAGAACCAAAAGGCTTGTGTTTGGTTTTATTTTCATGAAAAAATGTTTGTGACATAAATTAAATGTATGATCCATTTCATCCCAACAGGTTCAGTGGTCTCCCCATAACGAAACCATTCTGGCCTCCAGCGGCACAGACAGAAGACTCAACGTCTGGGACCTCAGTAAGATCGGAGAGGAGCAATCTCCAGAGGATGCTGAAGACGGCCCTCCTGAGCTGCTGGTCAGTTTTATTGGAGTCATGTTTGTGCTTGTAATTTAAGAAAAAGAAATACATTTCAAGTGCTGTAATCCGTCGTGCTCCTCTCTTTTTTTAGTTCATTCATGGAGGACACACAGCTAAGATCTCAGACTTCTCCTGGAACCCCAATGAGCCGTGGGTCATCTGTTCTGTGTCAGAGGACAACATCATGCAAGTCTGGCAGATGGTAAGAGCTGTGATGGATTGTATGGCTGCCTGATTATTAAATAAAGTGTAGTAAATGTAAGAAATAATGCTGGAAGGTTTTTGCTCTTTAAGCGTTTTTATTACAACAAGTAAATATTTCTCAACAGGCTGAAAACATCTACAATGACGAGGACCCAGAAGGTGCTGCAGACTCGGAGGTCCAGGCATGAGTCTGTTCTCCACATCTCCTCATTTGACCTGCTTGTTAAAAATGGATCACTTTTCCAGCATTGGGTACTTAGGCAGTAATGCCTTTTTAAAATATACATTTTTGGGCAGCAGTGGTTTTGTAGAAAATGAAATAAAAAAATAAAAAGTAAAATGCTGCATCACCATCATCTTGTTGTGAAGTATTTAAAACACAGTCTGTTTCTGTCAGGTTTTTTTTTTAGATCCCCTCGTTCTTCAAATCCCCACTGCTCCCATTCTGTGGTTCATGTGATGAACCGTCACACACAGTCCATTATTGTTCAGATGATTCATTTTTGTGGTTTGATTTCCTCTTGATTAGTCGTTCTACAGCGATCCATTTTTAATGAAATTGTACATACTGTAGGTTTTCTTTCATTTGCTTGATATTTGTAGTCGCAATTGTCCACGTCGTGTGTTGTCACTTGTTTGTGTTTCTTTCTCTGCTTTTTTTTCCCTGTGCTGCATCTGATGACTTTAAGCATATTCATAATAAAAATATTTACATTTAATCTCTCATGCCTTATGTCGTACATGAAGTTGAGAGTTGTCTGTGAGATGACTTTATGAGCCTGTAGATGAGAACAAATGCTCAGCATAATCAGCTGCTTGACACAGTTTGGTCTGGTGTAGATCCGTCTTCTACCGCTTTAGCCACATGAGGCTTGCCGGTAATTTAATATTCACTGTAAATAGAAAGTTAAGGTTTCTCTTCAGCAGTGGTTTTGTTGGCTTCGTCACGGCCTCTATAATACAAAAAAAATGTTAATTGTGTTTTTCTCCCAATGATGTGATGTAAAAACTGTGAGAATAAATAAATTTACCTCAGAAATGTCAGCTCTGTCAGAAGACCATCTTTAAGAGCCTCCAAATATTCCTCGGATTTTCTTTGAACTTCAAACTCCACTTCCAGTTCCCTTAGGGTTTCTCTTAATGTTTCCACAGTCTCCTGTGGGGGAAAAGAAACATTTAAACAACTACATATCTCATGTCTGACTTGACTGCAGTCACTGTACCTTGTGCTGTGTGTTGCTGTCATGCCTCTCCCTCTCCATGAGAGAGATCCTCTGTTCCAGACAGGATCTCTGCACTTCCAGTCTCTGGATGTCCTCTCTCAGTGGGCCCAGTCTGGCCCTCAGGTCCTTCGCCTGCTCCCTGCTCTTTCTCAAAGCCTCCTCTCCAAGCTGCCGCCTCTTCAGCAGGGCCAGGAGCCGAGGCTCGTACCAGCCTTCCAGTGCCGTCACGCTGCCACTGAGCCGCCGCTGGAGCCTGACGGAAGCTTGGCGGCACTGGCTGACGTCAGTCATGGCCCTGGGTCTGCAGGGCTTTGTGATCTGGTCCTTCAGAGAGTTAAACTGGTTTCGGTGAAGCTCTGGGAGCTGGGACAACTCCTGGATCAGATTTTGGATGCGAGCCTCGAGTTCTTCCTATGGTCAGATTGAGAAATACATACTGTACTTCATATGCATACAGGAAAAATTGCTCATGATTAGATTGAAAAAAAATATTTTTAAATAAGATTTGTTTATTTAGTTCTTTATTAAATGAACAGACAAAAGGACTATAAGTATAAGATACATTGACTTTTTCATTAGTACAGAGTAGAGTCAATTATGTACACATTTCCATAAAGTAACATTTTCTTAATATATATTTAGGCACATTTGAGCCTGACAGTATTCAATTTTAATTCTGGCATGTGTTCAAAGATGTTACACTAAGTGCTAAATGTAAGATGTACACCTATGCATAATTGTATTTTAATTTATTTTATATACATGTTTTGTATTCAATTGAATTAATTATTTTTGCATGTAGTTATAATGGTATGTGTCTTGTGTTGGAATGCAGTAGTTTTCAGAAGATCCACCAGCAAATCTGTGGTTCTTACCTGAGTAACTGCAGACTGAGCCACCTCATACTCCTGTTTGGCCAGTGTCACCTGGCTCTGGATGCAGTCTCTGGCTGCTGCAAACAGTTTCCTCTTCACCCGCTGCACTTCTTCAAACACAGACGTGTAATCCAGCTGAGATAGCGTGAGCAGCTTCTGTGCCTCCACCAGCTTTCTTCTCAGGTGCTCCACAACTCGCAGGAAGGGCTCCTGCAGGCGGAGGAGCTCGCGTACCAGCTCGTCCCTCTGCTCCTCCAGACAAGACACTTTCTGGATGCAGTGCTCAAAAAGCCGCCCCAAGTTGTCCATGACCACCTGGTCCATTTCCTTCGTTGGGTATTGGGTGCACTCATCCAGGAGAAAGGCTGTCTCTGATTCAGAGTCAGCGTAGTTGTTTACTGTGATCTCGTCATCAAATTTCATTTGTTCCATGGGCGAGTCATCGTTTGATGCCATGTCTTTTTCACCCACTATTGTTCCTTCATTGTCCATGAGCTGATTAGAAGTTTTGTTTGAGACAAGTGTCATTAATCAGATTAAAAAGAAATAAGTGATGAGGATGAGAATCAGCCATTTGTTACTGTCAGATTTGCATAACAAAGACATTCAGTGTTGATGTAATTAAATCAAAAGGCTACAAGCCTTGAATCTGTCTGGAAAGGAAATCAAAGGAAGACCTTAAAACCCATCAGATACTTGCACTGATTAGTATGAATTCATATGAATTCATATTTCTACTCACTTTGTTTGGAGATGACAGTCCAGAGGGTGCAGACAGCGATGGACACAGTTTGGTTTCGATTGAGAGGCAGATGAGTTGTGTATCGGTCTCTAGAAAAACATAGACACACTTTGTGTTTATTTATATCACTGGGGTCGCAGGGGAAAGTCTATGTAAGACTCTCATACCCCACATGGGATCTCAAACTATGTCATAGCTGAGGTCTGACTGGCCTACATGCCCTGGATGCATCAGCTGACACAAGTCTCAACCAGCCTGTGCCACATGGAGCTACTGCACTATATTTACACAGCCTGTTTTTATGTGTGTCTAAGAAGGTGCATCGGGGCCATGACACTGGAGTTTCCTCCATATGGTTCCCATACAGTGTTTGTTTACTGTCTGGCAATCTCCTCACTGACAAAGGGAAACAAACAAGGGCATTTTAGGATAAGTTGTAAACAGGCATGGTGTGTCACCCATATCCATGTGATGTTGTGTAATTGTTTGTTTTTTTGCATGTAATATTTTGATTGAGACAAATAAATCAATCCATCCTTTTTTTTTCAAACTCCCATAGATAGTGTATATTTATTTCCATTATATAAGAATGCTGTGCAATTGTTACCCGTCCCCAAGCACCTCTACATTATGTTCATCTGTGAGTTGGGCAAAAATTCTAATCCGATAAATCCTGTATTTGTTTGTTTGTCACTAAATGTCAGTGTTTTGAGGACACATGGTTTTCATAGGGCAAAGACGAATGTGTACACTGTTTGTATATATATTATATTATTCTAATATAATCTTTTGAACACATTTCCAGTGTTGCACAGGGCCTTGAATCTATCTTTCTGTATGAATAGTGATTTATATAAAAAAAACTTGCCTTATCAGTAATATGACCTACATACATGTTACACATCCAGATAGATAGATATAGACGATAGATAGATAGCTTTCTGTTTGTGTTTATTTATTCAATTATGTTAGCTTGCTAGCTGAAATGATAGCATGCTAGCTAATAGATAATTTTTTGTTTCATATTTACTTATTTATTTATTTAATTATGTTGACCTGCTGTAAAAGTTGTTTAAACCCTGTTATCTCCCTCTTTTCCTCAGCTGTAACTTGTTTTTGTTTATTTATTTGATGATGTTAGCTTGCTCGATAAAATGATAGCATGCTAGCTGACAATATACATATATAGATAAATAATTGTTAGCTTGCTAGCTAAAATGATAGATAGATAGATAGATAGATAGATAGATAGATAGATAGATAGATTTTTGTTTGTTTATTTAATTATGTTGACCTGCTGTAAATGTTGTTAAAACCCCGTTCTCTCCCTCTTTTCCTCGACTGTAACTTGTTGTTCCTCTGTCCCACCGCTAGATGTCCTCACAACATTGACCGCAGCTTCCGACTCTCACCTGAGCGCGCGCTGCCGCCTCCTCCTCCTCCTCTACCTCCTCCTCCAGGTGGAAGCTGCAGGTCGACGACGGAGGCAACTTCACTTCACTTCCCCTCTTCGGGTCCAGCGGAGCGTCCGCAGACTAAAAGCGACACGGGAGGCAGCTCAGCTGGCACCCAATTAAAGCCATCTGCTCCGGAGGGAACAAACAAATCCAGCCTCTCCCGTGGTGGCGGCTGTTGTTGTTGTTTTTGTTTTTGTTGTTCCCTGAAGCGCTTTTCACAGACATGCCTCACCTGAAGTTTTCCTTTGGACGGTGAAAAAAAGTTTGTGCTGGAGAGGAAGGACGCAGCAGAGAGACGCTTCCAATGGAGAGAGGCTGAAACAACCCATCCGGATCTTCACAGTTTCACAAGGTATCATCCACAGTTGTTTCATGTTTTAAGTAGTTAAATGTAGACATTTCATTAGACCTTTCCGACTCTTTTTTTCCCCCTACTTAAAAAAAACCTCCCTCAACTATGCTCTATGTACATAAATTGACTCTAAAGCAGTCGAGACTGGATTGCCAAATACATTTGCAGAAACGTTACCCTCCTTTTAATTTAAGATTGTATAATTACAAAGGTTTCAAACATAATTCCTGAAAACAACAGTGAAAAGTGTCAGAAATGTTATGCAAATATTTGCTCTTGTCAGGATTTGTGGTGTGGACATGTGTGCAGTAGATTGTCAACTGGGGCTCCCATTTACATAAAAAGTTTGGGAGAGGAAGTGGTGGTGAGAACGCTCTGCCAGAGGTTGAGTATAGGCATGCACGAAAAACGAGTTGTGGGACATTTGCTCAGCTTGGCCTTGAGGGATTCTGAGCAGAAGTAATTTAAGACCTGTGCTGCTTCTCTCGGCTATGGAGCGCATGACAATGAGGAGTATTGTGTTATTTCCCTGTCACTGACCCAGCAGCAAGTGACTGCTTGACAGCATGGTGCACTTACACTTTGTTTAATCTGTGCCAGTCAGTGACGGTATGTAATAGACCCTGTGCTTGTTGATTAACCTGATGCAGATAGCACAGGAGCACCTCTGAGGTCCTCTCTGTTTGGCTGGACTTTGGTCTCGGAGTGAGCCCTGAATCCAAACTCTTCTTCGAAACTCTGCGGGTTGTTGACGTTTTCTTTACCCAACTCTGTGGCTTTCGAAGTTTACCTCTCGCACTCTCTCTGGTAGGTGAGACTGAGACAGAGCCATTTGTTTGGGAAGGGTGTGTCACATACTGGTGCTCCCTCCTTAGCCAGCTCTCCATGCCAGGGCTTGTACCCATGGAGATTACAGGTGTGTTATGTAAGCACAAGAAAGACAGCAGAGCCCGGTCCCTGAGATTCACAGGACACATCAAGAACGACAACACACTGTTACAGTGAGAGGAAACAGGATATGGAAATCACTGAAAAGTCAAATAGTGGTGTTATGGTTGCACCACGTCCCTGGTATTTAAATACAAAGTTCAATTTTTAGCTCTGGTCTGCAGAATGTGTTCACTGTGTTCACTCACCGAAGAAGAAAGGGGAACGACAGGGTGTCGTAATGGATAAAGACATATGATTATGAGTGTGTGTGTGTGTGTGTGTGTGTGTGTGTGTGTGTGAAGCAGTTAGATGAAACTCTAGGGATCAAAGGGATTAGCAGATGATTAACTTATCAGTGGCTCCTCATTTGCAGGTCTAACTAAATTGAATCGTGTGCATTAGGACTGTGAAAAGACCCAAAGCAGTCCCATAAGTTCTCCCCCAAAAGTAGAGAATTTAGTATTTTATTCCCACACTGCTATTTTGTCCACTTCAGCAACTCTGAGACCAGAAAAAATGTGATGCAGCTTTTGTTTTGACTCGGGCACAGCAGAGAAAACTCAAGGGCCCGGGAGGTATTTTTAAAACCCCGCTGTGTTTGCCTTCACTGAGAGCTGGACAACCACAGTTTGACCTGTTAGTTCAAGGGTTTCAAGCTCCTCAGAGGCTGCAGTCCACACTTAGACCCCTGGCAACCTCTGGAAGTAACGCAAACAAAACGAGACAAGACACTTTACAGAGATGTGCCACTGTCTGTGCTGGTGGAATCCTTCTTTTTTTCCTGAAAGAAACCAAAAAATAGACAATAAACTTCAAGATTACATGGATTCAAACTCTATTTGTAGGAACTGACCACCAGAAAATAACTTTTAATAATCAGAACAGACAAGTGGACAAACTGTGTGCAGTTAAATCACACACAAGGAATATAAGAGGTGGTATTCTTCTAGTGCTGAGTCAAATAAATAAAGGAAATCTGTGAGAACTAAAGTGCATTCAGTGCAAAACATGAGCCCGCATGTAAACAACAAGTCAACAGCTCTATCTATGAAAAAATCAGCATTTCAGCCTTTTCTGACAGCACCCATTATCCTGTTGCAAGCCAATATACATCTTTTAAGTACCATTAAGCAGAATTGAAATGGGTTACCAGTTCCAGGGACGTGGTCTTTGTCTAATTCTGTTTTTATTATCGATTCTAGAGCTGCAATTAATAATAGATAATAATCATTTTACATGGAGCAAAGAACTGAAAAAAATACTCACATTTAAGAAGCTGAAACAAACAGAAATCTTTTTTTTAATCATGAAAAAAGCTTCAAACCGCTTCATCAATTAGCAAAATAGTTGACGGTTAATTTAGTAATCGAGTAATTGTTTCAGCCCGAATCGATTCGGAACCTTGTTCGTCACTTAACGTACCCTGCAACCCTGTGTATTTAAAGATATTACAAGGCATACTGGTCACGTCAGCCACTGAGCACAACCACGTATTATAATGTTATCTGAAAATGACTCTCATGCGCCAGTCATCATCCCTTTTCTTAGTGGCTCAGTCTCTCAGGCCACTGTCGGAGTAGTCTGTGTGTGTGTGTGTGTGGCAGGGAGTGAGGGCAGTGGGGCTGGGGATGACAGAGTGCAGGATGATGATGAAGAATAAGAAGAAGAAGAGGAGGAGGAGGCGGCGGTATGTGTCGGTGGGGGCGGGTGAAAGCAGCAGATTTGGATTGAAGAGTTTCTCAGTGGGTAATTATCAATCTCTCAGGAATGCGGCTGCTGCTCTTACCAGACAAGCTGCTGCACGGCTACAGCAGCATCGCAGCACGCCAACTCACATTACCCCCCCATCTACACATCCCTGCGCAGTACCCCCCCCTCTCTCTCAGTCACACACACAAACTCAATCAGCACGTACAACCTCAGTAAGTTGAGTTACACGGCTTCTGCTGCTTTTATTTGTGCCATTATTGTGTTTATGTTTATCACCGTAGTTACCTACGTGGTCTTCTTTTGAAATGCTATCCTCTCTGGCACCAAACAAAGTCGTCATTCAGCTCGAGTCCTTCACCTCTTGTTTGTTTTCGCTGACATGTTTGGTATGAAACCGTAGACCCCTGCGTTTGAGTGAATGGTGAATTTTAACACCATTGTTTCTATTCGTGTCCCTTGAAATCCTTTTGCGTCACTGTAGTGGAAGAGACAATTTCTGTTACATTGGGGGGAAACTTTTTATTGGTCATTCTGAGTCGAGGTCATTAAATATGAAATCCATAGCATTTCAAAGTCGACTCATCGACTCGTCAACGTGTGCTCCTTGTACTCTTGAACACTCGAACATGAGTGTGCAGAGTTCTAGCCCAGACAAGGTTGCTTAAGTCTTTGGTAGCAGCAGTGCTCTCCTTTGTTTGATAACGCCCAGACAAGACAGCCAACGCCCTGATTGATGCCTCAAGGTGCTGTGCAGTAGCACCAGTTTTATATCTTTGCTAAACCCTTGCAGTTTAGCTGCAGAGTCGCTTTAACGTGTTGTTTAAAACCACACTGGCAGTTACTGTGAAGCCTTCTCCTGTGATCTCGGCAGGGAGCTCCAACAACGTCCCTTCCTTTCCCGCAAATGGAGATTATTAACCAACGCTCTTCTGCCATTTCCTTCTTGTGGGGGACGAACCACAGACGGCCCGACCTTAACCTCTTTTTTCCCCCCTGACAGCGAAGTCATTCTGGTTCAACTGAAGCCAGTCCTAACTCAAACAAAGGTGGCTGCCTCTGTCAACGCCACTCCCTCTGGGCTGTGACTTGTCCTTGCTGAGGCAGTGGAGTCGACTCCGTCAACTTCCCACTGAGTCACTGCCGTCAAGCCCCCCCCCCCTTCACTGCCACTGTCAGTGTCACTGTTACGGTGTCATGTGACTTCACTTCCCTTCTAAAAGTTTCACTTACAACTGACTTTTTTTTACACAATGTGATGTAACAAACCTTCACAAACATAGACGACTGGGAAGAGTTTTTGTAAAGATGTCTTAGAGGCGCTGTCTTTAAAACAAACACTGAACTTTTCTCTTCTTTTTTTTTTTCTTCTACTAATGCCGCTCCGACAGAGTTCTGTTCAGGGTGTGTATTATTTGTCACATGGATTTCAAGAGGTTTTCAAATATAACAACAACTGGTTTTCCCTCTTTTCTATCATTGCACCAGTTAGTCAAAGGACTGCAGAGCAGAGGTGAGTGTAAGATGGAGAGCTGTGCTTCATTATCCTGGATTAAGGGACCTGCCTGCCTGCCTCTGTACACTCACCTCTTCTTACTTTGCCCCAGGCGAGTCAGTCGTCAGCGCTGTGCTTTGCTGTAACTGTGTTGACCTGTCTACTCTTACAGGGGGCAGAGGTCACCCAGATTTTTTTACTGGACTATCAGAGACACATGATCAATCGCGCTAAGCTCCGTTTGTCTAATTTCAACACCGTGTGTTAACTGTTATCAGCGGCCAGTTTACTTAATGCTGACGTGTGCGCGCCGCCATCAGTGTCAGACAACTGCAGGTATTGACACACCGCGTCGTGGTTTGTTGTGTTAGAACGGTGCCTCCCGTCCAATGTGATGTCCTTTTGTTAAGGATATGTAAACAGTGTGTTGGAACACATGCCTGCTGAGGCAGGACTGGACCTGGCCTCAGAAACTATAGTGGGATTAGAGAGAGAGAGAGAAAGAGAGTGCAGAGAATACCAGCCTTTTTTTTTGTGTTGGTAAATTGACTTAGAGCACATGACTTTACCGTGATCTTTATAATAATATAATGAACGCTGGTGTGTTGTGTCATCGGACAAAAGGTCTCGTCTGAAATCCTCCTCATGTGCCCGTAGTTTTGTTTGTTTTTCGACTTAAATATCGAAGCTTTGTAATTAAGACGTCAGTGACAGTAACTCTGCGAGACACGTCCTTTACACAGACTGTAAAAAAAAAAGGACACTGTTCATGTCATTACATTTGTCTGCAAACCTGAAAATTGCCGGTTGTTTGTGTAGTAAACAGCGGCATGAGTCACGTTTCTTTTGACCAGACTGCACTGGGTGGTCCTCCACTGCGTCCCACAGTTCTTAGCATTACACCGTTTCCTCTCTGATGGAAATAATAAGAGCGGTCCCCCAGCAGCCTGTGGGCTACAGTTGAATGAAGCGGCACCCCTCGCCTCCTCCCCCCCTCCACCACTCCTTCCTTCATTCTCCCCCCCCTCCCCTGACAGCAGAGTCTGATTGTTGGTGACTGTAGCCAGTGCAGATCTTAGTCACAGCCAAATGACTGTAATTTGGAGCAGGAGAAACACGGGGGGCTTAGAGCAGGGAGAGAGACCTGGTACTTTTCTCCAGAGGAGATGGGATGCTATTTCTTGTTATTGGCCTTTCACTGAGTGTGCCTATTTCACACACACACTTATAGCTTCGTTACCATAACGGTGCAGCGTGTGAGAATTAGTGACGTCTAATGGTGACAGATTGTAACCTCACTTCACCTCGCACACCTGAAAGGATGTCGCGCTCCTTTGGGCCCAAAATGGCGGCATCTGTGAAGCATTTATACACTTACAGTATATGAACACGCGTTTACATAGTAACTACTACTAACTACTGGATATCGTTTCCATCATGCACGAGTTGCATGTTTTTTTGTCATTTCAAGAGCAGACACGACGGTCGAAGTAATTCATACAGAAGAATTAATTGCAGCTTTTACGGATCCGCCCATACCTATATGTAACATCTCTCAGGGTATTTGGGGTTGGGTTTGCATACCTCTGCCGTGAGTTTCCATGCAAACCCCCCATCTGTTTGCATAGAGCACAACCAGATTTATAGCAACTCTCACAGCTTACCTTTGAGGGATGGCACAATTTGTGGTCTTGGCAAATATTCAGTGTCCGGGAAACAAGAAAGTCCAGCCATAAAGTTTACTTTAGAAACCTGTAATGCTCAGTTTAAACACCAACAAAACACCTCTCGGTGTAAATTTGTGCAACTGCACCTTCATCTGTAAACCTCTTTTACATTTAAAGCTAAACATTATGACTTATGAGCTCAGGGCTGTTGTGTTTGAGTGCGTTAGGCCGTCTTTAAACACACAGTACGGTGATTTATTTGTGACATCGTCCCTCGTCTGTGAAGGTTTGATTGATAAAGTTTTTTGCTCCTGGCCTCATACAGTCCACATCTGCTGGGAGAATTTTCCACACGTTCTATCCAAACCGTGGTCGTCTATAACTCATCTCATCACGTCCTCTCCTCCATGTCACGCAGAGCTTTGATGGTGAGAATCCATTTTTGGGTCAATCCTCCGAGAACATGACATTGGTTTCTGCGGTTTCTGTTCTCGTTTGATCGGAGAGACGGCGGAAAATATTCCGACAGAGAATGTGGTTCTTTTACATTTTTGCAAGATGGTGAAATATCGATTGGATTTAAAGTCTCATAGCAGAGTGATAACTTAAAGATGTGCTTGATTATGAACTGTGCATGCTCCATACATACAGACTGGAGGCCATCTTAATCATAACGTCTATCCCATATAATAATATAGGGAGTAACAGCTTTTCCTGTGCTACAGGTATTGACTAATCAACTCCGACCTTTGTCTGCATGTTTACAATGTCTGACTGCTGTCGTCTGAAGCGGCCGCTTCCTAATTGTGTCCCTTTTTGATTTGGAGATATGAGTTTATTATAGAAAATGTGCTCGGTGAGCTACAGGTGTCACACTGAGAAGTCTGAAGTTAGAAGAGTTTGGAATGGGGAAGAGGAAAGAGAGAGATTATTGCTCTGGGAATGAAAAAAAAATTATAAAAGAACCAACGAGGAACATGGAAATAAGAGGGAACTACGTGGAAGCTTTTCACGGAATATGCCTCGATGCACGCTGGCGACTGTTTATTTCTTCTATTCTTCAGCTCTTCCTAGTGGCATTGTTGTGCTTTGTGTGTGTAAAACTGCATGAGGCTTCGGGTGCGGCTTTGTGAATTATGACTCCATGTTGTGGAATGAAGGGAGCGGTGCCAGTTCTTTCTTAGCAGAGCTGTGAAGTTTGGTTTAGAGGCGGGAGGGAGGGAGTGGGGGGGGCGTGGGGGAGAGGGGTCTGTGCTGGCCCGAGTGTGTGTGGGCTGAGTGAGCGGTGCCCACGGAGACACACTAACCCTAACACTGACCCATATAAGTCATCTATAGAACTAGACTTTGCATCTGTGGACACTTTAATCAGCTTTTTATGAGTTACATAATAAGTTAAATACACTTGACCTTCCCTGCCACACAGTCCACAAAGCATAGTGCATGTTTAAGTCAACTAAATTCAAATGAATACATCTTGGGTTTTTTTTGTCAACATGAACATCAACCTTGCTGAGACTTGAAACCTGTTTGGCATAGGTATAATCCATCGTGTTGAACCTTGTTGCCTTTGTGGCGCGTTCAAGTAAGAACCAGTATTTGCTCCATCAGCTGCGGAAAAGCAGGAGAAAAGATGGAATTTAGAATTCCCAGTTGAACGGCAGACTGTAATGGGATATGTTCCTGAATGTGTCAAAGTCTAAATGTCAGCTTTTTGACAGCAGCCCACTCACTAATATTGGATATTGTCCTTTCCAGAAACCTAGCAGGAAATCCTTTTGTATCAGGTTGTGGTCGCATGCAAGAACAAGGATATTTTTGTCTTTAATCACTGTGATTGATTAGTTTCTTGTAACACAACACTGGCAATAACATGAAAAGGTTTAACGATTCATTTAAAAATGACCTCCTTTTGAGAGCCAGCACATGTGGCGCTTGATTATTGGTGACTATATTTGCCTAAACTCTGATCTCTCCTTTTTCTTTTTCAGGGCTTCGCTCCAGTGTGAGTTGTTATGTCAAACCGTGACTCGCTGGGCTTTGGGGACTTACTTCCTCAGGATGTGGTTCAGATCTTTGCCCAGGAGAAGCACGGCAAACGAGGCCACAAGAAGCGCAGTCACTCCCTGGGCCGGGCTCTGGGCTGGTTGAAGGGCAAGAAGAGGAAGGATCTCGCCATACGTGGGCAAAATCCGGGTCTGGGTCCCGCGCTCGACTTGGCGCTGGACGGACACTCGGGTGGGAATCAGGGTGGAAACAAGGGAGGACAGAAGTCGGGAAGACAGATGCATCAACATGGGAACAGTCAAGGTAAGACCCTATCACCTGGATCATTCAGACATTCGTCTCGAGCAAACAATGTCTCATTGTGCTAGTCACATATGAACGGAAAATTCCAGAGCACGTCTGCCCCCAAATCTGTGGACATGACCTAGAGTTCACGTCTGGAAAAACGGCTAACGTGGCCTGAACTCTGTGGTTTTAGTTGAGAGTACACAACATGTGGCATACAATTATTCACCGTGAAAGAGTGTAGAAGGAAGGTAGAGTGAATACTTGCACTAAATTATAATACTATAAGGTCCTGAGCTGAGCTGAAGGAGATCGACAGTTTTCAACGGTTATGGCCATTGTTTGCCTTCATTTTACTTTATTTTGTTCAACTAAATGTGTAGAATTGAGCATTAATATTACCCTGCAAGAGCAGAGGCATGGGTTTGATACGGAACAGGGAGCCACTTGTTTCTAGTTCCCCCAGAGTGAGAATCATATTATAAGAGACATTTTTGTCTGATGTATATTTAACCTTTTTTGACAATAGCCGTTGACCTTTCATTTAAATCTACTTCATCCTCTTTGTACCTTTTTTAAAACGAGTTAAAACATTGTAAGAAAACCCATGCACACAAGGGGAGAGCATGCAGACTCCACACAGAAAGGCCTTCGGTTGAATCGGGTTTTGAACCGGCTACCTTTTTTGCTGTGAGGCGACAGTGCTCGCCACTAGACCCTCCATGTGGCACCCATTCATAACTTAATATATATTAAAAAATAAGCTTTAGCTGCAACTGCAAATCAGTCACAAGATGTAATATACAGGCAACAATTACTACTTAATTATCTCAGTCGTGGCCATTTCACATAAGAAAAAAATCATCTGTCTGAAAGGAAGGAACTGTTTTCCAACAGGAATAAGTATATCTTTGCCAAGTGAACCATTTTATTGTAATTAATCTGCCGTTGCTTAACAGTGAGTGCACATTCTGTAAATGACATGACATCGAGAAAAAAAGCAGGGGGGAAAGAGTGCTGGGAAAAGGGTTGACGATCCTGCTCCTTGCCTCCGGGGCGTGTGTGTGTGTGTGTGTTTGTTCACTAGAGAGATGTTTGAACAGACTTCCTACTCTCCTTCTGACCTTCAGCTCGCTTTGTTTGCCGTGAAAAAATCTCTGTCTGTCCTGTTCTGTGATACCATCACTTATTTACCTGGTCGTCAGGTTACACGTCACGGTGAAGCGAGTGTGTGCACCGCCACTGCCGTCCACACGGGGCCCCCGAGCGGGGTAGGAGGTGTATTTCATCCCCGAGGAACACGCATACACCCACACAGTCAACAACAAGTTAAAAGCCGCAAGCATGCACACACACACACACACACAATGTGAACACATGAAAATGTCTTCACACAGCAGCGACACTGTGAATTTTCCCACAGCTGTAGGCAGCAGATCTTGTTGGAGCTTGCACATGTGTGCTCCTATGTCAGCATGCTTCACTTGCAAACCCAGTTTTGTGTGTGTGTGTGTGTGTGTGTGCAAACTGTACTGTATGTATTAACTTTATTTCCTCATGAGTCACACCTCAATGCAGTCAGACGAAAACAACAAGCAGACAGAAAGACAAGCAAAAATCTCTGGTTTTCTGGAGTTCTTCAAACGCAGAAGTAGCAGAAGTGTCTTATGTGTGGTTTTCTGATGGTGTTTGTGCAGTCTTGGCTAATGACTCGACAGACACGGGAAGCTCCGCCTGTCTTCTTTTGTTGCGTCTTCTTGTGGTGGAAACCCAGAGCTTGTAGTTCAGCTGGAAGGGTGTCGGGGGGGGGCGGGGATTTCCATGGGATTCAAATTCAGTCACAGTCAAACAATACCCACACCACCAGACACAAGTATGTCCAAACACACTTTGAGTCGCTTTCGACGATGTAGACAATGACAAACGGTCGTGTCGGGGCACAGTCAATGTACTGCACTATACTGTGCTACAGCAGCCGTGTGGAACCAAGAATTATGCAAGAGAAAGTAAACTGTGATGAGCGATAAGGCGTTTCTCTCTCCTGCCAAGGTCGGCTAAGAGGCTATACCCTCCCTCCAACACATGACAACCTTTTAACATAGCATAGTTACCAGGGGCGGCGACTAATGATTATTGTCACGATCAATCGGACTGTCGATCATTTTCCTGATTCATCATTCCATGAAATGTAAGAAAATTGTGGAAAAGGTCCTCAAACGCCTCGTTTTGTACTTGAAATACACACGTTTGTCTACTTTAAGTAGAGAAATGTTTAAAAGAATGCATTTTTATTTGATTAACACTCAAACTGATTAGCAAATAAGTTAGAGATGAACTTTGTGATAATATTTCACACACATTTTCCATTGTCTTTATTTATCTATTATTATGTACAGCAGTTAACTCCACTGTGGTTGTGGTTCTTTTTAAAGTGTGTTACAAATAAAGTTGGATTGGATTGGGGGAATTTCAAAATAAAAGATTGTTTGTTTTTATATGGAACTATCTCTTAATTAACAATACAAAAAAACAACCAAACATACAAAAATGACCCATTATCATTTGGACATGAAATCGATGGGAGGGCCGCGAGTAGAGCAGCAACTAACGGTTATTTTCATAATCGATTAATCTGTCCCATTATTTTCTCGATTTATTGAGTAATCGTTTGGTCCATAAAATGTCAGAAAACGTTAAAAAATGTTGATCATTGTTAAACCATTTACCAAAATTGAGTTTTCAATGATTTCTTTGTTATACGGAGCAAAGAAAGCAGAAAATATTCACGTTTAAGAAGCTGAAACAATCAGGAATCTTATTTTAATCATGAAAAAACGATTTAGTCGATTATCAAAATATGCTGCTGTTGAGCCCCTGGCATAGATGGTTTGTAGTACGGCCCGCAATCTCCTTTGAGTAGAGAAGAAGAAGGAGATCGGCAACTCCCAAAATGCATCAGGAGGAGGTTTGGACACAGAGCGATGTAACTCATTTGCCCATTAAAACCTGAAAATCTGCACTCTGAGCCCCTGATGATGATCTGTACCGATGCCAGAGGGGCCTCCTGCCCACTGAATGCCTGGTATGGCAGGCACAGTGCCAGTTAATTAAAAGCGCTGCCAAGTCTGTAACCGTAAAGAACAAGGGGTTCTGTTTTTGTTTTGTTTTGTCCCCCCCCCCGACCTCGCCGATTGTTCCTCATCGCACCGTAACTTACGGGAGGATCGAGTGGAGCGTGAGGATATAGATGATCGGCGAGGTGCGGATCAGCGCGAGCTTTAGTGCAAGTCCGTCGAAATGAAAACATGTCACACACGACTCCTCTCCAGAAAAGTACACCGTGCTTAATTCAGCACATTTATGCAGAGGAAAAGAACAAAGCAAAACAGGGAACATTACACTGTTTTCTCACTTGCTGTGTAGTATTTAGGATATATATATACTGTATAAACATATATATATATATATAAACACAGAAGTAATGGCTGGGTATTATCGCTGATTCAGACTCGTGTTTGACTTGATTTCCAGTTCCGATTCATTATCACTTAATTTAGCTTGCGCTAATTTGCTTAGATTACATTGAAAGAGATTATCTTCAATCCAATTCTTCCTCTAACTTGAATACCCACGAAAAATAAGCATACATTATATTTGAAGATGAATCCGTATCGCATCATTAAAAGGAAGAAACCTCTTAAAACCCATACATAGGATTTGCAAGCATGTCTTACATGAAACAGATGAACCCTGTATTGAGTTCTCTGTAGAGTTTTCTTACCCTTTGCTCTTTTGGGAATGTATTTTTTTGTGTCAACATGGACCGTGGAGTTTGGCCCGATGAGGGAACTGCGCAGTAGCAGGTTTTTTTTTGTTAACTGATAACCTTTGACCTCTTAAAGCCGTCACCGTGATTAAAATCCTTAAGCTCAGCTTTTGCGTTTCCTGATAACCCGGACTAACCCAGTTTCATCCCAGGCCAGAAAGTATAGATGACTTGTTTTTACAGTTGAATTCTCCGCACACCTGACGGTGAACGATGTCTCCCGTACAGTCACGTGTCTGCCTCTCTTTCTCGGATCCCGTCTTACCTTTCATATGAATCATTCCCTTGTTGATTTATAATGAAATAGAGGTGAAGACTGATGAGGTCATGCAGGCCGAACCGCGGATCACTCCGAAGGTCACCTGTTCACTCTCAACACTCCCCGAGAGATTCCTCACATTCCTGAGCTTTATGAAGATATTCATCTGAGGAAGCTTGAAATAGGGAGCCCATTGTGTGTGCCAGTGAGTGTTTGGCTCACATGTGAGCTTCACATCACATGAGAGACATTTTCATTTCACTTCCAACAGTGCTTTAAGTGAAACTGGGTTGTTACGACAGGCATTCTTGTTGCTCCTCTGTCAGTTTGTCACGTACTGTGAAGGTAAAGGACTTGTGGTTTTAACCAGGTCATCGTGAGGTTAATGTCTTTATCAGCGCGCCAGATTGTAGTCTCTAGTCTACACAGGAGGAGATGTCATTGTGGCATAAAGCAGTGGGAGAGTGTGCGCCAAAATTCAGGAAGTGAGAGACTAACTCGCAATGTTTCTTCAAGGCAAAAACAAACAAGACGCGATACAATTACACCATCACGCCTCAGTAGAGTCCAAAGACAATCAACGCGAGCCTTCCTCCAATTCATAAAAATTGGAGAGTGTTTAATGTTTTTTCCACAGAGTCCTTTTGTGTTCATGGAACGCTCGTTCGTTTTGTCTTGTGTTGTGATGATGATGATGATGATGATGACACGGCAACAGTGAAGGAAAGGCTTGAGGAAAAAATACAATTTCTTCCCTCTGTTGGCAGGAAGTAATAACTCTGACTCATTGTTAGTATTTAGTCCCGTGTTTGAAAAGCACTTGTTGACTGTTGTGCACACGTTTGTGAATAAAGACAGACGTCAAGCGAGGAGAGTAGCTGAAAATATAGGTCAGTCTTTTAAACAGTTCTCAACACACACACATACACTACTACAACAACATGATTGACCAGACCACAACAATAACACATTTTCCTCATAGAAGTAGCAACAAATCCCTTGATTTTTCCTGTGTTTAAAGTCTCTTGTGCACCTTTCTGCACTCTGCCTTTTACATCACATTGTAATCATTTTAACGCAGGGCATCGACACACAGGTTACACATCTCGTTCCTCAAACTTACTGCAGATCCTTGCGTGAGTAAATCACACGTGTAGAGCAAAACAAATACACACATTTAGCATGTACTGTATGATCCCTGATCCCGGGTACACACTGATTCGACACACACTTAGCGGTGGCTAGTCTTGCCGTACCCACTGTGGCCACAAGAGGGCAGTAAATTACAAGTTGAATGAGACGTAAGGAGAGATGACACTTCCACTTCTGTGTTGTTGAAATTTAAAAGTACTTTTTTTTTTAGTTGAAACTAAGTGCTAACTGGTAATAACGTTTCTCCAAATAATCTGAACTCCCAGTTTGAAGTTTTAGGGATTTCACCAACGCCGTGTCATCTGCAACCAGGCTCCTATTAGACAATGTTGTCAGTCACACTGGTGCCCACTCTTACGTACAATGCTTTATCATCGATTTTGAATGGGAACATAATTTACTTAACTCAAAATGTCTTGTTTTAACCATAACCATAACCAAGTTAAACCATAAAATGTCCTGTAACTAAGTGCTTTTGCCAATTTTTCCAGAAAAACCTTCAATATCTGGCAGTTATTTACAATTGACTGCGTGTTAAAATAGTGTATTAACAGTTTAAAATGAAGACAAACACAAAGTTGTTGAAGTTTTACATGAACACCAGATTTTGCGTGTTAAATTTGAAATTTGAATTTGTATAAAACATATTTGAAGTAACATTTGTTTGAGGTTTTTGTCTCAGTGTCCAAAAACAAGTGTTTTTCCAACTCTCCCTCTGGCTCCAAAGACGCTGATTTGTGACATTACCGTAATATTACCACATAACTTTGGAATTTTCCTGATAGCGCAAACCATGATTACGGTAATGAAAAGGGCGCCCCTTGGTGGTTATTCAGTAGATTCATACCTCCCGAATGGCCTCATCCAGCAAACTGGACTTAAATGTGGTCAAGCACACCTCTCTTGCCTCATTGCCGCTGCCTTGACTTTCCATTGCTCCTCCTCCTCCACATTGACACTGACGTTGTGGGAATTTACATGATGTATGTTTAGTAAACAGCCGCACAACAGTATATATTATAATTAAGCGGGATTGTGTTTCAGTAGGTGAAGAGTCACCACACCCAAATGATCATATTTAGGTCACTCAAGTGGTAGGAGATGTTTGCCCTCTGGTCCCATCTGAATATTGAGCTCCAGTTTCATTTCATTGACTCACTTTTATTCTTTGCATCCTTTCGTGTCTTTGTCACTTAACCGTACAGCCAAAAGCAACTCTTTTTTTTTTGTTCGTTTTTTTTCTTCCATGAAGTAATTCGGGCCTTCATTGTTGAGATGTGTTTGATACGTCGCTGTGGCTTTTTGTCACGGAAAGGGAAAATGTGTGTGCCGAGAGACTGATGATCAATATGTGCCTGGAAAGTTGTGTGACTCACCAGAGTCGTGACTTTTGCGACTAAATAAGACTGTTGTGTGTGTGGAAATTCTCAGTGAAATGACTGCAGATAACATTGTTGGTTTTACCTGCACAGGGCAGCAAAAGGTTTTTGTCTCCATAAAACCTGTGATAAGACAGAACTCAGGCTTTACTCGTGCACTGTGCTCGAGCGCAGCCTTGGTGTTTTAGTTTATTGAGCATTAATTGTAATCTAAATTTATTATCATTCATCTCTTTTGACTTTCGTCACACACACACACACTGTTATAATTTGCCTCTGAAATTGAACCAGAGTTACGCCCCGTCTCTATTATTAGCGTCACCTACTGGCTTCTTCAGCTGCTGAACAGGAATGCTGAAGTCTTTTCGAACATACTGCCGCATTGTCTGTAATCACATGTTCTATGAGCCTGTAGCAAAGTTGTGCTTACATTAAACAGGCACTAACAGGCCTGACTATTTTACACCAGCTCCTGCACTGAATTTAATGGGATTTGATTATTATTTATTGCTTCTACCTTGGACATATTTACAGAGAGAGAGAGAGAGAGTGAGGAGTGTGCTCACTCTTGACTTCTGTACTGTAAAGTTTTATCAATTATTCATTTATTTCCACTGTCAAATGCTGTGATGGGTTGAATCGTGTGTTTTTAAGGAATTGAAGCCAGTTTTCTGATTGTTTCGGCTTCTTAAATGTGAATATTTTTTGTTTTCTTTGTGCCAAACTTAGCCATTTTATCAACCAAACGATTACTCGACAGATTTATCGAGCCCTAATACCGTCCCAGTTTCGTTTTGAGTTCCAAGCACAGTGGTCCGACTCCTAATAGTAATATTGCATGATTTTCCTTTGAAGATATTCGGATATTCCCTGCCCACGCACACAAACGTGGCGGCATTATTTATTTTTTTACTCTTACCATTAGTCACGCCAGGTTGATCACTCATTTTACTGGCCCAGTGAGTGATGCCACTTCTGCCACAGATCTGCTGGTTCAAACAGAGGTCAGAATTTCAGATTAAAAAAGGTGACAGTTCCAGCTCCTGAAGGGTGGAACCAGACGCGCTGCCGTTGGTTAATTTATTTGCAGGTAATTGTCACTTCTGTGTGACAGTTTTCCCCCCGCAGCCTGACGCTTTTTTTTTTGTTTGTTTAAGCGAAGTGTGCGAACACAAACTGCTGGACTTCCACTTTTCTTTTTTACTTTTGTGAAATCTGTTGGTGGGCTAAACTGTGTAGCGTGGAAGCCAACTTTTGCCAGAAAAGGAAAAAAAGAGGTACAATTTAGCCTTGATAATAAAAATATCGAAATTATGAGATAAAGTCATAATTAGGAGATAAAATGTCATAATTATGAGATAAGAACTGCGCATGTGCCTCATTATGACTTTTTATCTCATAATTTAGACTTTTATCTCATAATTATGACTTTTTATCTCATAATTATGACTTTATCTCATAAGTTCGACTTTACCTCATAATTATGACTTTTTATCTCACAATAATGACTTTTTATCTCACAATTATGACTTTTTTTCTGGTAGAAATGGGCTTCCATAGTGTAGCACTGGCATGACATCATTCCTAGTCACACTGCTGATGCGTGTGGCACGTCCCAAGCCAGGTCAGGGTTCCACGCTGTGGTTCCACGCTGATTTATCGTGGATCATATTTTCCTGCAGTGAATAGGAGTGTATCCCCCGCGTGTCAGGTGTTGCAGGTGTATCCGTTACCCTGTCACACCACACTTCTACCTTCCGTTCCTTCAGATGTGACGCTTGTGTCTAATTAACTGGAAAGCAAGCATGTGAAGAACACCACAGTCAGGTGATCGCTCCGCTTTGAGCGGCATGAGTTTGTCTACTGGATCCAGACTGTACGTTCTGTGACTGTACACACACACACCGTTTCCCACTGTGTTATTCCAGTGCGTTGGGTTGAGTTTGTGCTGATTAGAGAGGCTTAAGCACCTGGCAGACGGCAACCTCAAAGCTGGAGAGAAATGTCTCTGCGTAGTGATGCAAAACAAGAGAGAGGGAGAGAAAAGAGAGAGGGGCAAGTCGGGGCAGGGACGAGAGGCTTGTGTGTGCGGGTTATTTGCATCTGTTTGATTCCCATGAAGCAGTTCAATGAAGAGTCACAGTCGCATGGATGCCGCTGTGACTGTGTTTATGTGCATGTGTGTGGTGTCTCGTCTAAGTCACTAAAAAACAATCAGCTGTCAAAGCTGTCACTGTTGCGGGTCAGTTTTTCCTGAGGTGGAGGCCGCGTGTGTCCTCAGCAGCTTCAACTTTACAATCTGCACATTCAACTTGTGCGTATCAATATGTTTTACTGTATTCCAGCAATAAAATAAAGTATTTAATTGACACAGTTTCATCCATTATTGTTTATATACCACTGGGACAGAGTGGAATATGAACAATAAAGTATCAGTGTAGACGTTCCTCACTCACTCACTTCCCCAACACTTCTCAGGCCTTTATATGTTATTATTTTATAATGTGTTGTATTTAAAGTATATTCAAAGAGTTAACTGCGTCTGAGAGTAGGAAACATGATGACCTCACTGTTACAGAGTGTATTGGGTGTGGTATTGAACATTTTAATGCACTTACAAAAGGGTTTGGGTTGTGCAGTTAGTCGTGCAGTTGTCATTAAATGTTTAAAAACTATTTTCTATTGCAATCCAACCCTTTCAACATTAAGTCACAACAACGGCATATTCATTTTATATACCGCGTTTTCCCAGTATTGCGGCGTTTAGATCTACAAACAGGTCAAGGACACTTTACAGAGACAAAATAATCAAACAGGACGACACATTTCAACGGAAGGTGGAATAGTGGAATGACTCAGTGAAGCCTATTTTGGACAGGTGAGTTTTGAGTCAAGGTTCTGGTGGGAGTGAGTTCCAGAGATCTCTGAGAGCTGCGGTGCTGAGGCGGAGGAAACAGTGAGGAGGATCTGAGGGAGCGGGAGGAGGTCAGAGAGATATGGAGTGGCAAGTTTGTTTCGACGGCCTTGAGAGCGTACAGGAGGATTTTGAAATTGACCACCGTTGTTTTAGGATGGGGGTTGATGTGGTGACGATGCGGGCAGCTGAACTCTGGACCAGTTGAAGTTTACGGAGGGATTTGTGAGGCAGTAAACAAATGCAGGTGGGGGGAAAAAAGGCTTGAGTTCCCCGACTGAGTTGGACGGGATGAAAATGCGCAAATGCTTCCTCAGTCAAGTCCGACGGACGAAGACATAGTAATGTTAACATTGTTGCTTTAAATAAGTAGTAGTAGTTCACCAACAGTGTTCTTTGTCATTTACAAGGCGGATATAACGCTTGTTTTATGACAAAATCACAAGTTAGTTCTCTGTCTCCACTGACTGTCAGAGAATCAATATTTTAACCTAAACAAACCTGCAAGCATTTAAAATGTTTCACTTTAATCCACTGTTACACGTAAATGTCTAAAAGTAGAATCATAATAATCCTGTCTTTTCTCTCTGTGGAGATTGATCTGAGACTTAAATATCAGTTTTGGGGTTAATACGGTTAACAGTGTCAGGCCTGTTATTGTCGCCCGTCTCCTCACAGTCCAGCAGGGACAGATGGTGTCTTTTATATATGTCAGTGTCTTTTAATACGGACACGTGAGCGAGCACAGAACCCGGCGACAATACAGTATGAGGAGGCCCTTGTCGTTAACGCGCAGCAGCCGCGCCCCACCCATCACTCGGGGGGCCTCTGCAGTCAAAAGTGTGTGCTGCCATGGCAACGAGATTACGTGTTGTCCTAGACTGACTTCATCCTTCGCATGCGTATCACCTTTCTATTTACATCTGCAGGCTGCAGTGTTCACCTTAGCAGCGCTGAGTGATATTAACTCAGTAAACTGTTGTTTTTCTTGTTACTATGCACTGGTGACACATGCAATTCATTTCTGCTTTTTTTGTTTTGTTTTTTTGTTTTTCTGTCAACTGCTTTTGTCTGACTCACTTCGGTGGGATCATGACCATGGGAATGTTTTCCATTTGCTCAGATGTCACACATTCCATATCATGTCTGCTCAGCACACCAGGAAGTGAGCCGCAGTTCAGTCTGAGGTGTCAACAAATATAGTGTCAACAAAAAGAGAAAGAAGCGTTTGATGTTTCCTACAGACCTGAAGATTAATAACTTTAACCTCATTAATCTTCGCTCTTTTTGCTGCATGGTAACAATTTGAATGTTGCACTGCTGGGAAGGACGGGGACAACTTTTGCCACATGTCTGACCTTGTGGAGCAAAAACTACTGGCCTGTTGTTTTAAAGTGTTTTGAAACCTGTTTTGGGAATATATAGTTTCTATTCGCTGACTCCCCCTTGTGGCACAACAACAAAAACAAAAAACAAAACAACAAAAAAGAAGTACAGGACAAACACTTTCATTTATGTGTTACTTTGTGCTGTTTATGGGAAAAAATGGGAGTATAATCACAACAAAGCTGTGTCATGGGTGCTGAAGCCCCCATACCTCAAATCTCCTGACAACTTATTTTTTGTTCTTTTTTCCTTTTGTAAAATCTGTTGGTGGGCTACACTGTATAGCATGGAAGCCTATTTCTCGCCCCCCCCCAAAAAAAGGCAAAACTTCCTCAAATATCCTCAAAGTAACTGCAAATTATGAGATAAAAGTCATAATTATGAGATAAAAAGTCATAATTATGAGATAAAGTCGAAATTCTGTCATAAAAGTCATAATTTTGAGATAAAAACTCATAATGATGAGATAAAGTCGAAACTATGAGATGAAAAGTCATAATTAGGAGATGAAAAGTCATAATTAGGAGATAAAAAGTTGAAATTATGAGATTAAAAAGTCATAATTATGAGATAAAAAATCATAATTATGAGATAAGTGCACATGCGCCTCATTATGACTTTTTATCTCAGAATTTAGACTTTTTATCTCAGAATTTCAACTTTTTATCTCAGAATTTTGACTTTATATCATAGTTGCGACTGTTGTTTTAAAATGTTTTGAAACTTGTTTTGGGAATAAATGGTTTCTATTCACTGACTCCCCCTTGTGGCACAACAACAACAACAAGAAAGTCATGTCTCTCTTAATGAAGTCTGAAGAAGTACAGGACAAATACTTTTATTTGTGTGTCACTTTGTGCTGTTCATGTGGAAAAATGGGAGTAGAATCACAACAAAGCAGTGTCAAAGCCACCTGTGATGCCTCCATACCTCAACCCCCCTGACAACAGCGTTCTTCTCCCCGTTTTCATGTTTACATGTTTGATGATAGAGAAAGGAGGAGGAGGAGGAGGAGGAGAGAGGGAGAGATGGCAGGAATTAGGTTGCGGCAGATTAGTGTCTGAGCTTGTGATTGTCTGTAAAAACCTCTGCTCTGCATTGCACTGAACTGACAATAACAACGTCATCAACAACAAACGAGGTTCTATCATCCCGCCCTCTTCTTTTTCATCTTTTTGCGGCTGTATTTGTTTTCCTTACCTTTCCTTGAACTGGAAACACTTTAAGACATTGTTTTTTTTTAAATGCTATGAGAGATCATGGTGGTGCATCGGACTAAAACCTTCACTCTTCACAATATTAACTGCTTTTCAACCGTCTTCAGGAGAAAAGGTGAGTGTGGAGGCAGCACATGAATGTGCTTTTGTGATTGCGTGTAGAGCTGAAAATATTACTTAGTTATATGTTTTGATCATCGATTAATCGGTTTGAAGCTTTTTTCATGATTAAAACAAGATTAACGATTGTTTCAGCTTCTTAAGTGTGAATATTTTCTTAATTTCTTTGTTCCATATGACAAAAAAATCATTAAAAACTGAATTGTTTTGGTTTGTGGAGAAAAACAAGACATTTGAGAATTATTTTTTTATAACATTTTTTTTTTACAATATTTTTTTAACATACAAAACTGATGAAAGTACGGTCATTAAATGTAGTTATAAACACCGTCTGGAATTTACATTAAAGAATTTGAATTTCCTTATTTATTATTTTGCACTAGAGCATCCATAATGTTGTCAGAGAGCACATGGCTGTGCAGTAGGTGGCTAAATGTAGCAGCTGTCACTTAGATAAAAGTATCTGAGCAGGTTTTAACCCAGTGATCCCAGACTGCTCCCGCGTCGCATCATATGCCAGGTGGTTGGCAGTTTAAATAAAAAGCCGTGCATTCAATTATTACCTAGCAACTTAATTCTGTTTTGCAAGTCATTAGAGGAGGTTATTCAGGTTTTTTCACATTCGTATGACTCGAGGCAATTTGCATGTTTTGGATGGCGTCCACGAGTATTTTACAATTGGTTAATAAGAAAATAAAAAGGGCAGAATAATACATGTCTTGTTTAATTGGATATCTGTTGATCTCCGTTTGTAAAAAGTCACTATCCCTGAAGTTTATTCATGCATGATTGGAAATGGACTTCAGCCTTTTTTAATCTGCACTTGCCCTCTCAAACACTTGTCCTGCTCATATTCATGGGGCCCCGTTTATTTGCTGTTTTTGCGTTGGCTTGACCCAGACTCATCCCCCCATCTCTTTTCCTCAAGGTGCACCGAAGCGGAATAATGACGACAAGACCCCGGCACCGCCGCTGCTCCAGGAGAACGTCTTCATAGAAGCCAGCAGGCCCAAGTACCTGGAGGACCTTCACACCGAGGCCCAGGAGGGACTGAAAATGATGCAGCAGGAAGGTAAACACTCAAGTATTATAGTCTTTATCGCTGCACTAAATTAGAGGTGTTCCCATGCCAACAGTCTGCAGGGTGTGTGTGTGTGTGTGTGTGTGTGTGTGTACCAAGAACTTTTAATGTCATTGCTTTCCTCGCAGAAACCAGTATTGGAGTGGAGTACCAGGATAACGAGAGCACAATTGTAAGTGACTCGTCAGAACAGGAATTGCTTGTTTTCTTGCATGTGATATTGGCAATTCAATGTTCAATTCTTTTCCTGTTGTTTTTACAGTCGACAATGACTGTGCAAACGGACGGAGAAGGTGGCGGGTTTACGACGGACAGCACCATGGCCGACACGTCCTCTGTTGTCTCGGTTCAATCGTCAGTGTCCACTCGTTCGTCCCGCTCTGGACTCACACGGCAAGGTACTTTGTGTTTCTGATAATATTCTAAATAGATAATCAGCAAATGTTTGTGTATTGTATAGTATGCAGCTAACCCAAATGAAAATAATTTCTCTCGTGCTTCTTTTAAACCCAGGATCAACATTCAGGCCCTTGAACTCTGGGAAAAAGTCAGAAAAGACAAAAAGGAGAAGACACAGGAGAACTGTTGCGGGAATCCCTCACCACGTTCAGAGAGATCTGGGTATGCAGCGAGTTTTTAAAATGAGTTTTTACTGTGTCTGTTCCCCAAGTAGTAGTATGAACTTGTGCTGATTAGTCCTCCTGTCCTTTCTTCAGGGTTGGACAGAGTAGGCTGGACAGTGGCTCAGAAGTTAGAAGAGGAACAGCTCTATAATGGTGAAACTGATGAAAGTCCCACCACTGAAGGACCACAGCGATCCGCAAAATCACTAAAGGGATACAGCGCTGGCCCCACAGATGCTAAAGTCATCCAGGCCCTCAACCAAGACCAAGTCAAGCAACTCAGTGCCACCCATGCTGGTCATAGGGACGATCTGGCCCTGTTGCAACGCTTGGGTCCGGACTTGTCAGAGGGAGAGAGGCCGCGATCGCTGGCCGTTCCCTGGATGACGACCGCCAACAGCACCCAGCAGGAGCTGCCCAGTCCTGTCATGTCCATGTCACCGCAGGCTGCTTACATGTCCAAGATCATTCCCAATGCTGTTTTGCCGCCGTCCATCGAGGTGGTGGAAATCAACCGCGGGCGGAGTCGCAACAGCGTGCGCACCGTGAGCAAGAGCAGCCTGCTGCTCTCCAGCCCGGCACCGTCCCGCGCTTCCTCGAGGGCGTCTTCATCCAGAACCACCTCCTCCAGAGCGTCGACCATCACCTCTGCCTCTCGCCACAACCACCAGCATCTCTCTGACAGTTCTTGTTGGAGCAACTCTGAGTCGTCAGAGACGTTGGTGTCCGACTCCTCGACCATCTCAGGCAACAGCACGCCCAGACAGAAAAAGTCACGGAACGGTGATTTTTCCTCTAAGGAGGACAAAGCCAGTGTTCACTCTTCTTCCAGCAAGGCCTCCAAATGCACCTCTAATGGCGTGCTCGTCGGTAAAGAGAATGTGGTCAAAAAGGACGGGCAATTTGTGCGTAGCCTGTCTGTCATGAAATCCAAGAAGGCCCCTCCTCCGCCAAGCCGCTCCTATTCCCTTCACAAGATGAAGCGACGATCACGTGATCTGGCAGAGGTCTCTGTGATTTCAGTGGAATCTTCTCGCCAAAGAATCCCCCCCTTAGGTGAGGAAAATGAGAAAAATACAGCACTGTCTTCACCTTCAATCATAGACAGCCCAGGCTACAATGCCGACACCAGTTCTCTGGACGACTCTACAGGCTCTGCGTCGTTCAGTCCCTTTAAAGCCCAAGCACTAAAGACGGAGGGCGCTGTAAATGTTGAAGGACCAGTTTTCAGAGATTCTTCAAAACAGATGCAGGAATCTCTCCAAGGGAAAAAGCCAGGCAAAGTATCCCTGTCCAGTGGCTACTCCAGCCAAGATCCCACATCCCCACAGCTTTCTAAACCACCCCACAGCTCATCTCCAAAACACAAGAGAGGCATCTTAGCAAAGCTTCAGAAGTTATTTCCTGGGTCTTCTGCTGGTTCAGCTCCATCGCCTCTCACACAACCAGGTGCTCCAGAGAACATTAAAAACAGAGAGGACGACATGCCTGACACAGTTGACCTCAGTCCCTCAGTGAGGGCGCTGAGAGAACTCTTCAACATCCCTCCGCCACCTAAAGTCCATGCACCTCCACCCCCTCCACCTGAGGTGTGGGTTCACAGTAAGCGTTCGATCGAGTTGCTTCTGGGACCTCCCGTGCCTGACAACATCGACACTATCATAAAGAAGAATCCAAAAGACCGGCGGCAGCATAGGCACTCCCCGTGTCTGTCAACCGAGGGCATTGTGAAGAGTTTAGTGGCAGACAGGAAACAGAAGAATCCAGCTGTAACTGCAGAGTTACTCCACGTGTTGGAGGGAAATAAAGTGAATAAAGAAGAAAGTGTGACTTTGCATGCAGAGAATGAAAACGGGAAAAGTAAAAGACTGACTCAGAATGTGGATTTGAAAGGAAATCAAGTCGTAGAAGCAGGTGAGAAGGCAAGAGTAAGTGACATTTTAAATGGGATGTTAGTGAAGGCCGTAGAGAAACGTGAAGAAATGCTGGTAGCAGCAACAAGAGAAGAAGAGCCCAGGAAGACGCCCACAGACACAACGCAAGAGGTAAATATCCATTCATTAGTACGATTTTCTCCATCCCCCTCTCCTACTGTGTCACAGCGTCCTCCCCAACCCCTCGCTAAACAGACTACAGTCACGCCGGTCAAAGCTGTTACATCCCCCGAATCATCCTGGCCCCCGCCACCTCCTCCAATAGCACAAGTGGGTGTCGATGACGTAGATTTTCCCCTTCCACCTCCCCCCTTCATTGGTGAGACTGTGCAGGCACCACCAGAGACCACAACAATATCTGTGGTGATCACAGAGGCAGAACCACAGACTCAACCACTGAGTATCCCTCCTCCACCCTCGTATGCAGCTCCCGCTCCGCCAGTTCAAACGGTGTCCCCTCCCACACTTAAAAAGGTCTGTCCACCACCTATAGAGGTCTCTCTATCACCACCTAAGGTGATCTCTCCACCACCACCACCACCACCGCCTATAGAGATTTCCCTACCATCAACTAAGGTTATCGCTGCATCTCCACCTAAGGTGATCCCCCCACCACCTACAGAGGTCACTCTATCACCGCCCAAGGGGATCTCTCCACCACCGGCACCACCACCTATAGAGATTTCCCTACCATCACCTAAGGTGATCTCTACATCTCCACCCATGGTGATCTCTCCACCACCGGCACCCCCTATAGTGGTATCCATAACACCACCTAAAGTGATCCCCCCACCACCAACTAAAGAGGCCTCGCTTCCACCGCCTAAACAAGTCTCTCCACCGTCACTGTCCGAAGAAGTCCCTCCTCCATTGCCTCAAACAGTCTCTCCTTCACCACCCAAAGAGTTATTACCACAACCACCTGATTTCTTTCCTCCTTCACCCAAGGAGTCCTCTCCAGCACCACTTAAAGACGATTCTCCTGTGAGGCCCAAACAGTCCCCTCTGCCTCAGGTTCAAGATGTTCCATGTCCACTGGTTATTGAGGTGTCCCCTCTGCCTCCTAAAGAGGCCGCTGCTCTATCTACCGAAGAGGTTGTTCTACTTCCTTCTCAAGAAAATGCCACTCAAACTTCTGTAGAAGTAGTTGTTGGCAAGATGGAACCACCAAAAAATATTCCACCTCCACCACCCGTACCATCACAGCTCCAGTCGTCAGAGCAGGACAGTGATCATCTGAAAGAACCAGAATGTGACACTTATCCGGTTTCATCTGACAGTATTCTCATTGCCCCTCAGAGTATCCCACCTCCGCCTCACATAGAGCCTCTGCACCATGCTAATATCGTACCCACCAACTCTGATGCTTCGACAACTAACGAGGTTCCACAGTTGCCAGCACCTGAAATCTCAATCCCACAAGTTCCTGAAGAACCTGCCGCTTCTCCAGTTGTAATCCCTTTACCTCCACCATTACCTGTACAGGCTCTTACCAGCATTAAGTCTGAGCCTGGTGCTGCATGCAAAGAAAACCAGAGCCAAGAGGTGACCTCTGCTCGTGTTGTACTGGAGGAACCTACTCCCATTATAACCCCCACCCTCTTGCAGATGGTCAAGCTGCGGTCTGTCAGCAGCACTCCTGAGCCCCATGATGCTGAAGAGCACCCACAGGTTGAGGTCACAATGAGGAAGGAGCAGCCCAGTAATCAGGTCCCAACCATATCTACCAACGGAGAAGCTCCTCAAAAGCCCATCAGAAAGTCTCTGATATTACTTTCACCCACATCCACTTCTCCGCCAATTCAAGTCACTTTAGAGCCAGCTTTATCCAAACCCCAGTCTCTTGTGGCTCCAACTGAATCTTTATCCACAACACCCTCCCCTACCAAAAAGTCTCCTCCTGTCACAACGATATCTCCGTCCATGAACCTACAGGAGGCCATCCGCCTGAGGACTGCAGCCCGATCGAAAGAGAACCCCGCGTCCCACCACAGCCTGCACTCGCCCAAGTCACCCGACCTCCGCACGTCCCCGAGGTCGCCGTCGAGCACAGCCAGTTTCATCTTCTCCAAAAGCAACAAGAAGGTGGTGATTGAGACCAAGCCGGTGTCGGAGGCCAAGACGAGTGTGCAGAACAATCTGGAGGTTCTGTCTGTAACAAAGGCGGCGAGTGAAGTAGCGTCACTGGCGAAAGCGGCCAAGGTTCCGCCGCCGGTGGCAAAGAAGCCCAAATCGAAGGCCAAAGAGAACGAGACGATCGAAGGGACGGAGCAAACTGCAGGACAGGAAGCACAGAGCGAAAGTATTCAGGGTAAGACATCAGACTTAGACTGTAATTAGTAGATCAGGAGTCTGCTCTGTGAAGTTGTATGTTGTTCACACTGATGATATTCAGATTGTACTGTATAAACCAGTATCACATTTCATTGAATCCATTCATATAATTTAAAAACAGCTACACACTTCGATGACTCCATAAAATACCTCATAGTAAAATGTGTACCAATAGTATCTTTTTAAATTCACTTGCCGTTTTCTCTTTTTGTCCATTCACCTAACATCACATATTTTAGCGAGTGTAAGGTTTACCATGTTCACTACTTAGCTGTGGATTTTGGTCTTTTGAGTGACTGCTCATCCTATGCTCCATTAATCATTAATCTCACATTCTACATTCTTAAATTCAGACACTGCAGAGAAGACAAACGTCAGGACGTCAGGTACTGCTGAAGGAGGAGAAACGGCTTCGACGTGATTGTTAAAGACTGAAGGAGCGACTGGGAAGGACTTAACTCGCGACACCTAATTTACTGCAAGTTGTGCGAGAGACGAGGAAACCAGATTTGGACAGTTGAGATGCTTATTTCAAAAATTACCTTTTTTTTTTTAGATAATCATTTGAATGCGTTGTTTATGGTGTGGGTCTTAAAATACACATTTTTGCATTTTTATTAAGACAAAATGCTATAGTTTGCTTTTTGCCAGAGGGCATTCTGACTTTCTGTTGCAAGAGATGGGATTATACTGCCCTCTAGTGCCAAACCATGATTGTACCACTTATGTCCTGCTGAATCAGAGCTTGTAGTAGCAACAATGGGACTTAGGGGCACTCATCTGTAAATAGAGCAACACGTTGTACATTTATTATATCTGTGCGATAGAGTTCTTTTCTATATTATCTCCAAAGACTTTAAACATCAATTATATTTGTTAAAGAAAAAACTATTAATAATCTTAAGTTATTTTTCCTGTCACGTTCAGTTTATGCTTAGAGGGGTCACTTCTTTGCAACGTTGATGACTCAAGTTTGTTCTTATATCAATTCTATCCCAAATTATTTTACTTTAAAAAAAAAAAAGAAAATATTGATTCAAAGCGATTTGTATGCGCACGACCACTGATATCACAAAAACAAATGAGCAGAAATGAAATGACAAGTAATACTGATTATGTTGGGCCACATTTTCTGCTGCTTTTTTAGTTACGGATATTGGAGGCGTCGCCCTTTTTATTTTCCACAGTTATTATGGCTCAAACAGTGGGGTGTTTCTGTGTTGGACTATATTTCAAAATGCTCAAGACATCATCATAATGTAATAAATGATCATTTATTATGGAATGATAATAAAGATTTATGGACAAATTAAAGAATTGCAAGTGACTGAGCATCATTTCAGTTCACGCAGTTTACTTTCTCAATACAGAGTTACTAAGTAATGTCTCAAAAAAAGTTAGTCACGTTTATTTTTTTTTTTTTTAATTGAGGCTATATAGGCTTCAGTGATGTAATACTACCTCCATGTGAAATACCAAGTCATCTCATCATCTACTACATCTGCCAGGCTGTCATCCTTCCGCTCCACACCGTAGACTCTTGTCCTCTCACGCTCTTCACCTCTCCCTGAATGCTTCGTCTCTTCGTCAGAGTTCAGTGGCTCGTATTTTTGCCCCGACTGCGCCCAGTGAAGCCGTGCAGAGATCTCGCCCTCTTCCCCCCCAGATCTTTCCTCCTCATCCTCGCCTTCTAAAAAGTCCTCCTCCTCCTCTGTGTCATAACCCGAGCTATCGTCTTCAGACTCGTTCCTCTCCTCCACTAAAACGCCGTGCCTGAAAATCACTGTCTCCACGTCAGGCTCTGTTGTTAATCTAGGCTCCTCCTCTTCCTCCACATCATACTTTAGCACATCTGTACTTTTCCACAGGGACTCCTGACTGTTCAGCTCATCAGTGCGCAGACCTGGTGCCTTGTTCTCGTCTTCTCCGCTCATGGCGACCGTGGAGGAACCATCTTCTGCTGTGTACGGTTGATCGGAGACGAACAGCAAGTCACTGCTGGCAAAACCTTGGAAAGAAATATACACAATGTCACGTTTACATCGCGTTTACATCCTCGGTGCTTCACTCTTTTAAGAGAAGACACTCTATGATATTGCGGGACATGAATAACAAAAGAAGAAGATTGTCACAGACCTGCCTGCATGACCCTGCGGGGTTTTGGGGTCACACATTGTGAATCGCAGCATTCACATATGGAGTCGTCGCCACTGATTGCTGTCCACCTGACACAAAACACAAAACGTGCTCGGTTCACTTGGAAACGGGGGGGAGTTTAGTCCGAGGAGGGAGATTAAAACATTGGAGTCTCACCCGTTCACGCTGTAGGTGCAGGACTTGTGCGCAGGACTTGGATCCTCTGACGTGATGGATAATTTACAGTGAATGCTGACCTAAAAATGGAGGCTGGGGTTAAACCAGAGTCTCAGCAGTGTGCGTCCAGAGAACAGTAGCTTCTCCATGCTCACCCCGGTGTTTGGGTCAGACGTAAACTGGAAGGCCTTTAGGGAGAACTGCAGAGTTTTGTTTGTCTGGTGGATGAACTGAGAGGCTCCCGGGTGTTTCATACTGTCCAGCATGCACCTGGTGGTTGACAAGTGTGACACAGTTATTCACAAATGATAGCAAAAAAGAGCAAAAACACAAGTATTCAAATACCTCACATACCCCAAATTGTCGATGACGGTGTATTTGAGGGACGGGTCGGAGCCACTGAATGGCGCTGTATAGCAGCTACTGATGTACAGTTTCCCTCCGGGGGGGAGATGCAGGGCCGTGACCTGGATATTTACAGTCTGCCCAAGCTGGTACGCCTGTTTTTTGGACGGGGCGCTCCAGGAATCTCAGAATGCATGAGAAGATATTACATGACACGAGGTATCTGCTAACATTTATCGAGTTTGAATACTGGAATTAAAGGTCCAGTGTGTAAAATTAGTGATATATATAATGGTGCGACTGCAGATTGTAACAAACTGAGGACTCCAATACTCAAAGATCTACATTGGCTTTTGCATACAAGAATAATTTGCAAGGTGTTACACAAGACCTTAATTGAAATGTGCTCAAGCTAGCACAAATTAATCCTTGCTCATACCATCCATCAGCTCAATCTTGAAGTCGCTCTGACGCCCCATCAGCTTTTTACGCATGACCACGGTTTTCCAGGTGGGTTTCACGGCCAGTCGGTAAACATGATGGCTCCTGGATAGATTTTGGGGGATGTTAGTGGTTCGGCCTTCACGCAGAACTAAACTTAGCTGAAATTAGATGCGAGACCACGCCTCCGACCTTTGGTAGCGACATTCGATGGCGACGTCGAGCGGCTGCGCTCTGCTCGGGAACCGCGTTGCAGAGGGCTTGTAATGCAGCACGGTTTTGTAAAGCAGGTAACCAGAGGGCATCTGTTGAGAGGAGAGATCCCAAATGTTAGTACCGAAGTATTCTACTCAAGTAAAAGTACCACTATTTTTTATAAAAATTTTACTTAAGAAAAGTTAAAATGGCTGTGTTGAATGAATATAACTAAAATTCTCCAGAGGATATTCATTTTTGTTAAACTTAAGAACTGTCATCTCAGTTTCTTAAATTAGCCTAAAATGGCTAAGCTATGCAAGAACTTACTAATGTTTATCAAAGCATTGCCTCAGCGCTGGCCAGAGCAGGTACTAAAGGTGTTTCCACCAGCATAGTACCTGGTACCAGGCACTTTGTTTTTAGTACCTGCTTTGGCGAGATTCCAAGCTAGCTGAGGCCACACTATGCAACGTCTCCAGACCACCGGCCACTGATTGGTCAAAGTGCCATCACAGGAAGAGACATCCGACACAAAACTCTAGCCGAACAATGCCGAATTGTAGCTCAGTTAAAAATAATAAACAATCCTCAAAAAACGTGGCTTAATCTCCAACAATTACCAGAGAAAAGTCTAAAATCTCAATATCTGGTGTATCTCGCCCAGGGCACCGTGATTAGAATTACTACTAATGTGGAAACATGTCATGTGAGGTACATCTTACCTCGCGCACGGCCTCACACGCTGTCAGAGGATAGGTAAAGATGAAATCACCGTACGGCCTGAGAACGCCGTTGCTTCTGCAGCCGCTGCCCAGCGTCAGCTCCTCTGCGCGCGCGCCCAGGCCGTAGAAAGCCGCTTTGACCCGCACGACAAAGTCGGACCTGGAGCAGGTGACAGAGACGTCCGGGAGGGACGCAAAGCCCGACTGGACTCTTGCTGCCTCGGACTCTGCTGAACGCATGGATCGCGGTGTTGTCACAGGTGTCAATGAAGAGCCGCCGGCTGCAGGTGAGGATTCTGTTGTTGCCAGTTTGGATTGTGAAGTTTCCAGCTTCAAAAAGAGACTTCTCCTTCTCGTCACCGGAGACTCGTACGTGTCCGCAGCACAGCAGAGGAGGAGGCCAAGTGATAAAACACTCCACAAAATGCACTCATGCCACTTTGTTTTCATCGCAACAGACTGACAGTGTCGCGTGCTTCCGAGCTTTCACCTTCAACCTGCGCGTGAGAACGGCGCTGAGACACGGCTGCAGGTAATTAGTGGGAGATCAACAGGCAGCCGAACAAGCCACGAGGACTTTCTTCTATCCAAAAACAAGTACCAGTAGCACTTTCTCACTGTCCAATATCCATGTGTTCTGTTTTTACTTGAAATCACATTAAGACGAAATAAGTAAGAGGCTTAAAGGTGCAGTGTGTAAAATGTGTGAGTGTTTATTTGCAGATATTGAATATAGGAAGATACATACAGATGTTTGTGTGCAATTGTTTGGTTTTTGTAGCCATAGAATAAGCCTTTTACAGTATATGTACTTTACAAGAGGGTAGTCATCGTGTACTGGCCTGTTTCGACAGCAGCCTTGTCAACTACACTGTTCTATCAATTTGTTTCCTGTATGATTTCAACATTTCTATGGTCAAAATTGCCAAATGTACACCTTCCTTTTTCAAATACACAGGAGAACTGCTAGGGGGCAGTGCTGAGTTTTTACAACAGATTGACAGAGATATTCTTGGAGGAGGCGCATTGACTTCATATACAAATAAAGGTAAGACCATACACGCACCCAAAAGAAACCCCATTTAAATTTAAAAACATTGAATTTGACCTTTTGTTTTTCTTGCTATTGTATTGTTGGAAAGTATGGAATTGATTAAAGCATAATTAATAGCTTTAAAAGATCAAGGTCATATATTTGTGCATCCGACTCCAGAGGAGTCGGTGCCTCATCTGTCATGGACCTCAGCGCTCGTCACTGAAACAGCGTTGAAATATCAACAGTGTTCTTTTTGTGCTTTTTTAAATTTCATAAATGCAACAATCTGTATAAACAAATGTTACACATTTCATTGTTATCATAGGTTTTGCTGTTCCAGATACAATTTATTTGGGTTGAGAGGGAACAAAAATGTCTCTTTTCCTACTAGAAGGTGCTGACCATCCCTTTTATATAAAATACATGTGATACTACATGTTTCCTTAAAGTGCACTCTTCGTTAGAGCTGCCGTCCTGAAAACATTGTAAACATTCAAGGTAACATCTGCATAAATAACAGTCTGATCTGAAGCAGAAAAAAAATACACTCCGAGGGGACACGAAATGGAACACGAGTTGTTCTACTGTCCCACAATGCAACACTGTAAAACATGAAAAGGACAAGCCCAAGAATCAATGTGGTTCAGTTTAAGAAAAGCACTGTTTCACTTTGATGAGGGAAACCATGACTGAGAACTAAAAAATGACTACAGTGCCAATGAGCTGCAGTTATACTGGGCATAGTCCATGAATGCTTGTAGGAAATCTGATTCAAGTAATAAGATTTTATAATTCAGTCAAACAATATGTACAGGTTTTTTAAAAGAAAAAAAAAAGATCTCCGTGCTGAATTTCTCCTTAACAAAAAAAGAGAACCTCTAAACTAATGAACATTTGGACACAATTGGTGAAAATGGATAACACGTGTAATAACATTGATTGGCCACTGGAGGGCAGCATAAATGTGTGTGATTCTTCTCAGTTAGTGACAGTCGGGTCGTCGTCCACTGCTACTTTGATTGCGGCTGCTGAACTTTCAGGCTTTGATTCGTTGTTCCTGTGTTAAGAACAGGAGAATAAGAATAACACAGGAGATTTGGCTTGTTCTGACATTTACTTTTGTGATGTGACATTGTTTGTGAGCTGCGTCCTTCCTCTGTTGAGTAACAGTATTTGTTTGGAGCTTCTGCAGCTTTTTTGTGGTTTCAGTCACACTCTGACCTTTTCGCAGCCGTGTCATTTTTACTATCACGATGTTGCTGTAGCCTCTGCATTTGACAGTGGTTTGAGTGTGATGGACATTTTTTGTTTTCATTATTATACTTATATACAGTATGCACCACCATTTGGAGCTGATAGAGAATCTGAGAGAAGTGGTGTTGTAGGACAATCCATAGCTTTTTAAAAGCCAAGCAAAATAAGTTCTGCTTATGTTCTGCTTTTTCTTTTTCTGGTTTTAGTTAGAAGTTTAGAAGAAGTTTGAACATGCTGCAGCCAATCAACCCTACCTATCAGTATCTTATATAGTTTTAAGGAAATAGAGGTCTTTCAACATTGCATTTAAGTTTTTTTCATTCAGGGATCCTTGTGAAAGGGTTTGGGTAACACACACAGAGTATTCGTGTGTGTGTGTGTGCGCGTGCTTTGCTCCTCACTTACAAACGGTCTTGCAGGATTCTGTTGTTGCTCCGCCTCCTTTTCTCATCGACAGGGTAGGTCCTGATTATCAACAGCCCCACAATGATTAGAAACACTGGCAGGGGAGAGATCAGCATCTTCAGGGTGAAACCGACCAACTCTGGCTGTGAGCAGCTGCCAGTCACATAGCCTGCAAATCTGGTAAAAACACAAAAACAGAAGAGTTTACTCACTCACTTTATCGGGGGGGGGAAAGGCGGCGTACACGCCGGACAGGTCGCCAGTTGTTTGCCTAATTTGCCTAATTTCCAAATCTGCATGTTTTTTGGACTGTTGGACATGAGAACATTACAGAAATAAACTTACTTCAAACTAAGCGTAGAGATACCGAGCGATATCCCAGTGGAGAATTTGATGAAGAACACGTAGTAGGAGTAGAAGAGAGCTTCGTGACCATGTCTGTCTGGGTTCTGAACTTTGAAGTCGTCCACCGCGTCGGGAAGCATCGACCTGACGAGACAAATTCAACGTTATTATTTATGTTATTATAATGTTATTATTATTATTATTGAAACGCCTGTCTGTGTATGGATGGATCTCGGGAACGGTTTCCGGTGAACGAAGGAGCCGAGCGTACCATGGCAAGAAGAAAGCGGCGCCCACGCTCAAACCTGCGCCCACGGATATCAAGTAGCACGCTGTCAGGTAGAGCTTGGTGGACACCATTATGATCAGGAAGGGGATTACGAGCTGTGGGAAGAGAGTGAGCAAATCTGCAGTCAGTTATCCTCTTTAAAATGAATAACCGTGGTTTGTGCCGAGAGCAAACATCCTCACTTACAGACATGCCGTAGTAAATTGTCATCTTCTTCCCACATCGGGTCAAAAACCACTGCCACCCCGGGACGCTTAGAGTCGCGGAGAGCTGGGGACCAAAAAGTGACATGAACTAGTGTTACACGCACATTATTTCAACTAATGCATCATTTACAGCTGTGCTCTACAAACCGCTTTCTGATGTTTGGCTCGAACATTCAACAGTTTTCATTCATTTTCGCCAATTGAAATTCTCTCTCTCTGTCACTGTCACTGTCTCTCTCTCTCTCTCTGTCTGTCTCTGTCTCTCTCTCTCTGTGTGTGTGTGTGTGTGTGTGTGTGTGTAGCTCAAGTTCTCTCTGATTTCTATTCCCGGAGACACTCACCATCACAGTGAGGAGTAGATTCTGGACTTCATTCCTGTATCCAAGAGTGTAGGTGATGAAAAGGACTAAGTTTCCCTGGAGCAGCTGAGAAATAAAAGACGCCGTCTTTAAGCAAACTGCAGTTACTGTTTGTAAACAAAGCAAATTATAGCATTCCTGGAAATAAAATATCCTTTCATTTTCCTTGAACCTGATAAAGAAGCGCAGCATTACCATGAAGGCCAGGCAGGTGAAGAGGAAGCCGATGACCAGTTTGACGTAGGGTTTGTGGCTCATCACCAGACACAGGCCTTGACAGAAGGTCAGGGGATTTTGATGATCTCTCCCTGAAATACAAACACAACAAAGATAAGTCAGCACATTTCTGTATTGATAGATTTAATGCACAAAATTAACCCTAACCCAGGTTTGACGAACACCGATCAACATTTTTTAAGGTTTCCTGATATTTTATGGACCAAACGAGTAATCTACAAAATAATCGTTAGTTGCAGCTCTAGTGAGGTTCCGCGCGAGCTGACTTTGACATTATTCAGATATAGAAATGCAAGGTAACATTGAACATTTACTGCACTAAACTAAAATGCAGCCTTGTCAATAGAAAGAGAGGATACGCAAGACAATGATTTGAGTTATTAGAGACCCGAAATGCAGGTATCGCGCTAGTAAATGCAATACCTGCACGGACGCCAAGTCGTACCTTTTTTCTCGCTCACGCCCAAAAACAACACGGCAGCACAGACGACATATATGGTGCAGACCACCCCTGAAGCAACCATGTAAGATTTTCTCTGAGGACAGAAAAGGACGGCATTAGCTTGGACTGACGATCGACGCTGAAAGAAACTAACAAATTCTTTATCAGACGGACTTAAAATCTCACCGTCTGCTCCACTTGAATACTGGAAATGTTTCTGCTCTCAGGGAATCCGTCCTCAGTGGGACAATTTGAGGAACCGCCGACGATCTGTCCCTGGATCACAGTGCCCAGCAGCGAGCCCAGCACCTCCACCATCATACCTGCGAATCAAACAGCAGCAAAGTGTCAGACATGGTGACAACACACACACACACACGTGTCACACCGCTACATTGCACGCGAGGGCTGAACGTACGATAGGCAGTGGCAGAATCCCGCTCTTTCTGGTCGCTCGTGATGAACATGGTTAGGGCTGAATATGGCACATGGAAGCACTGGAAACCACACACACACACACACACACAGAAGGATGAAGAAGAAGAGCAGTGAAGAGGAACAGCAGCAGCAGCAGCAGCATGTCAACCTGAAGTACTGACCGTCTGCATGGACTGGAAGAGGAAGTAGAACATCAGGCACCAGACGAACTTCCCCTGCTCAATTGGAAGCACGAACCAGATGAGGAAGTAAGTTAGCACCGCGAATGGAGTCGAGAAAATGATCCTGAGAAGGAAAAAAGTGGATTTGATATTTCATAATCACTTAATCGAGTACTTGTTTGGTCCATAAAATGTCAAACAATGTTGATCTGTGTTTCCCAAACTGCCAAATGCTCATTTGAACACAAAGTAAGTAGTTTTTTTTACTAATTTCCAGAGATAGTTGTGTTATTTCATCATCAGACAGTGGATCTGAGACACACGTCTTATTCCCACAATAGTCACTTCCTTAAAGTCCTACACTGCTCACTTTTTTATTGTGAGTAAAAGAGCTGAAAAAATAAAAAATAAACAATTATAATAAAATAAAACCGGTCAAATTTGCTTGAATTACACAAACACGGCAACGTCATAATGATTTTAAATAAGTATGGAAAAGAAACCGCCCCTTAATGAACCTTTGGGTTTTAGGATTATTCAGAGAAGAGCAGGTAGGAAAACAGGGTTGTGTTTAATGTTTTTAAACATTTAAATTTTCTTAAACGGAAATATTTATATATATATAAACCAGGTTGACTGGTTGTTTAAATTAGTGTTTTGTGCCTCAAGCAGTGTTTGTCAAAAGCTCCTTCTGTCCCTATTTAGATATGCCCTGAAAGGCTTTTCCATCCATTTTTGTGTGTACGTTAGTGTCTGTCTACATGTGAGTAACCGGTGGAGAGAGTGAATGAAAGCTCTGCTCCCGCTGCTGCTACATGAAATGATATTTGGATCTGAGGACATGCGCTTGCTGCTGTCCACATGTGATCGGAAAAGACGTTAATACCAAGTCTTTTTCAACATACTAACACGCAATTGAACTTGTCCCAAAAAATACACCTGTGGCTATGAGATTCAGAGACGCTCACCAGGGCATCATACGACCGATGCGGGTCCACCTGCTCCTGCTGACCAGGAAACCCACTGTTGGGTCTGTGATCGCATCCCAGGCCTGTCCCACAAACAGGATGATGGACGCAAAAGACGGATCCAGCTAGAGGGAAGACACAGAGACAGTGATATATGAAACCAAAGCACAGGACACCACATACATACTCTACTACCACATGCTGTACTGCAAATTTGGGCATTCCAACAACCTTTTTTCCTTATCTATGAAAGAAAATTTGTATTTTTCTTCTTGACATTTTGTTTGAAGTGAGTGCCTGAGTTGTGTCAATCACCTGAGCCACATCGAGCAGGTAGATCTGGAGGAAAAGGCACAGAATGCTGCCTGTGATCTGGTATGGAATCCCACCAATAGCGTAGCATAGTTTGGTGCACAAGGACAGACGATCTCCCTGGTCCACTGCCTGGAGGAGACATGATCCACTTTTAGTTCAGTTTATTCACACATGACATCATCAACATGAAATACACAGTGACTGGAAGTGTGATAGAGGGGTCATTTTATTCTTTTAAATTGTACATTTTGGTTGATTTTGTGGACAATGTGGTACGTTACACAAGTATTCTGGAGTAATGGTGATAATACGCCGTAAACCTTAGAACAGTGGTTCCCAACCTTTTTACCTTAAAGCCCCCCCATGCTTGTGTCCAGGACAAACCAGGTGTTGGAGATAAATGACTTAATAAATTGAAAGGTGGACCAAATAAATTATAGTTTTTATTTGGCTGATACTGACTTCTAATTATCCAGTAGTGTCTGATTGGGATGCACAAATATAATTATATTAACCTCACAAACTCAGAAGCCAAAGCTCGGTGCTCCCACATGTGATCTCTGGCACCCCCCAAGGGGGTCTTTGACCCCAGGTTGGGAACCATGGCCTTAGAAGACTCTAACAGTCAGAATTTAGCTTTTTTTGTTAGGTGAGTTTGAAATGTGTTGCACCATATGATATTACAGTAATGCAATCCCGCGGACCCTTACAAAGTCTTAATTAATTAGTAATAAAATGTCTTAAATCACTTTCAAAACAACACTGGGAAGTAGATATTCTTAACTTTTGGACCGAAAAACTCGTGTTTTATGTTGAAACAAACCCTCGGGTAAAGTTGTACCATGAAACTAAACCCTCATTAACAATAAAACAGCGCCATTTTCAACGCTCCCATATTAAACAACACTTCATTTCAGTATGTACATACATAATATATAGATTATTAACTGGTGCTTACCTCAGCTGGCTTGATTTCTGTATTTTTAGGTTTCACGTGCATTAAATTAATCGTGGAGCTCTCGGTGCTTTTCCCTCGAACCATCACGCGTCTATAATGAAGGAATTGAGGGAAAAAAAATGACTTCTCAATGGCTCAGAACTTAACTGTGTGTAAAACTCGCGTGTTACACGCGCGTGTCCCGGTGTTGTGAGCTTCGTGGTTTCCACACACGCGCGCGCACGTAGCCTGTTCACGTGACCACATTCTCAAATCAAATACTGACGATTTTCAGGCTGCATTTCATCATCATCATCACCATCATCAGCTGCTGCAAACAATGTGGTTGTTTAAACATCTGTTCTGTTCACAGGATATTCACTGCCGATATCTGTGACGTCATTCTCACGAGTCATAACTGCAGTTACTTTATGCGTAAGTCAGTTTTTACGAGTCAGAATGACGTCACTTTTGCCATTCATGTGTACGGAGTTTGTCATAAACATCTAGCTGAACTGTAGATATATCTTACAACAACCAGGTAACCATGTTGTGGTAGATGAAAGCTAAGGTTTATAGATGAAAGCGCCTGTGATAGTGTTATAACTTTACCTGGATCTTGCTCTTTTCCCTCTTTACGCACGTCCTCACATCCTGCTTCGTAAGTAGCTATGATCGCTTGCAGCTATGATTAAAAGGTTTCAAAGGATCAAAGGATTCTTCTTCATATTTTTATTTAGACAGTGTGATTTGAAATCTCTCTAACACTGTACCGTAAATAATGCAAGATGTCCTGAACACAATCTAGTAAGTCTTGTCCAGAATGTATAGATAATCTTGTTTTTATTCCGTCTCAAAGTTGAGATTTTTTTCGGCTTCAAGCACAAGTAAGCAAAGGTGGGTCTTTTAATTTGAAATTTCTTCAAGATTGTACTGTAAATACGTTTGATTTCCAGTGTGCTAGTAGTCATAGATGTCCTGAACACAACTCTGTCAGTCTTGTCTAGAACTTATGGAAAAAAATGTTGTTTTTTTCAATCTCAATTTTGAGATTTTTTTTTTCTATTTTAAAAGTGCAAATGTGGGACTTGTAATTTGAACTTTCTTTAAAACTGTACAGTAAAAATGTTCTGATTCCTCTGGGTATATATTTTAACTATAAACATTAAGAAACTGGACGTGTACATTCACACAAATGGATCAGAAAAAAGAAGTTGCTTTGATTCTTTATTACACATATCAATACCTATACGATCAACAAATATCCAGCCAATGCGTTGTGACCTTCAGCACCACGGAGAGCGATGCACTTAAGTACCAGCCTACACTTACTGTATGTATCTCAGTAATATACGTTTTATATACATTTTCTTATAATGTTTCACATTTTTATCTGACTTTAAAAAAACAGAAAAAAAAAAGAAAGAAACATGTTTCTTATAACTCTAACTTCCGGCTTCCTTGCCATTTACCAATATTATATGTCATTGGAAATTATGTTCCTGAAAAACAATTATTCCTCGTCTTCTCAATTCAGACACTAATTTGTTCAGGAGAGCAATTTACATATATTATAATTCAATCTTTACACTGTTATATAGTCACAGGCGTAGTTATTTGCAACAGTGAACACCAGGTGGCAGAATAACTCAGTCTTTGGACTGAGAGCAGTTCTAAACTCTGCAGTCAGTCCAGGTATGTGTGTGTGTTTGTGTGTGTGTGTGTCTGATGCAGATGTTCAGGATCAGCATTTCCCCTTATTTTTTTATATGAAGCCAATTTTACTCACTCTTGCATGGTTACAGTATGTGTTGAGGAAGAGCTTGTGCTGCAGATCCATTCAGACTTCTGATACTGTGCATACTTTATCACTTTTATTTATTTAACTTATTTACTTAAATGTAACTTTGTGATTTAAGTACTTGAGTACAAAGTTCACATATCTGTTCATATTCATATTTATAGCATCTTTTACTCCACTACATTTCCTCTAACTCTCTTTGTTACTCGGTACAACCAAATCAAATCAGAAGAAGAAGAGTTGGTATTATGGTCTGTATTTATAGAGAGCTTTTCTAGTCTTGATGAGCTGCCATTCACACGCTGCAACATGGGGTTATGTGTCTTGCCCAAGGACACATACAGACTTAGCAGAGCCAGGAACTGAACCCACCGCTGTCCAGTTGAAAGACAACTCGCCCTACCACTTAGCCAAAATCTAAACTGTGCCGTGCCGTGCCGAGGCGAGTCGAGTCGAGTCGAGCTGGGACCATAGTGAAAAAAGGGCCATATGTCCATTTTTATAATTCAACCTATGGGTAAAACATTTGCAGCCATCGCAATGAATTTGAGCAAATAATTAACTCGGAAGCGCAAGAAGCGCTTTGAAGATCCCAAACTGATAAAGTGTACTTTAATGCAAAGGTCGTGTCAGGAACTCTTCTCAGTAGTGTTGCACTTTTGCCGAGAAGGAAGTGAAAAGACGAGATGACATCAGCAGTAAAAGCCTAATGTAATGCGTGCTTTGACAGATACAGATCTGTGGTATGCGAGCTGCTGCTGGCAGGTAACACTTGCACCCCGCTGATCTCACTCTCACAGTATTTCTGTGCCGGTGTCACAATGCAGTGTTTTATATCCCTGGGGAGCAATTAACACTTGTGTGAATTATTTATGTCGTCCTCCTGCTCATCTGCATGGCTTTGGCTGGTCCCAGTTTTAAACCTGCTACAGTTCTTTTTTTTTGGCAGGAGGAGGAGGAGGTCAGAGGTCGGTGTGAGGGGGGTTCCTGTGTCATAGAGGTCGTGGGGAAAGGGAGGATACCCCTTGTTGAAAACATGCTATACACATTCCCCCCCAAAAAACCATCCAAATACCTCCACTGCATTGACAACATGAGAACTCTGCCGAAGGAGACCCTGACCTCCCCCCCCACATCCCTCTGTCCTGCCCCCTTTTTCTTTTTACCATCCACACATATGCTCTAAGAACAATAAAGGACAATGGTGGGTACTTGAAGTTAAGTTGGGAGATGACTTAAGGGAGCTGGCTATTGTTGGCGTTAAGTATTGTTCCCTCAACAATGTTCCTGCTGAGGAAAAGATCGTGAACACAGGAGAAGAGGAGGGAGGCCTCATTTGAATTTTATAAGTTGTCTTCTTTCTGTCTTTCTGTTCTCTGGCAAAGATGAGATATTACCAATATAGCAGATGAAAGATCACATCTGTGAGGCTTCATTTGTTTTATTCAACAAATCCACGCCATAAATCGCAAGGTTTTACACAAGTCGTTCCATTTCCCATCGTTTATAGCAGGTTAAAGTAACTCTGAATCAACTCAGTTCTCACTCTGAATTGCGAATGATTACAGAGACGCCAACTTGTGGCCGTCTATGGAATAATTACAAAGTTGTTACAGAAACAGATAACTTTATTAGACCGTTAAATCGCCAAACAACGACTAACGAAATCGGTTCAGAAGAGCTCATAATTTTAACAGACCAAAATCCAAACCTTTTGTTCAGTTGTGTCTTTTAAAATGTTGTAAAGACGAGTCTTAAATAAGATAAAGACTACATTTAGTGCACTTTATTCACATGAACCAACACACCAGACCTGAAGAAGAGAGCATCATTCTTGTGCAACATGTGTTTGACCTCAGGCCGTTGACTGACAACAGATGTCCTGCGCTAATTAGTGTCGTCAAATTTGCCCTAAATATAATTGCAGAGTCTTCATCTCGTGCACCATCAAGACGCCTCACTCAGGAGTAGAGACCTCACGCTAAGAACCAAACCAATCAATGTGCTACGAGGAGGAGGAGGTGTTGAGGGTCAGGGGCGCTGCATGAGCGTGACCTAGCGTCGTCTGCTCATGAGATGTTGCTGAACTCTGACCTCCTGCTTGCTCGTGTGCATAAAGAATTTGTTTCCCCGAGACAATAAATATATATAAATCATGTGTCGGCTGCTTCAGCGTTGTCCCGTCATGGTTTGTGTCACTGAGGGAGCAGGGGGTGATCGGTTTTTCTCCACTGCTAGATTTACACCACAGCGTTATTGCCATGACAAACTTCACGGCGGATTCAAACGATGCAACGAGGCTCATGTTCCCCGGGTGTCAACTTTTTTGTGTCCGCTGGTGTTCCTTCCCGAGAGGCATTTCTCAGAAATTTGATGTACGGGTTCATGAGCCTGAAAACACCCTCGTTGAAGCTCTAACCATCCAAAGAAAGACCCCTATTCATTCATCTTCTACCACTTTATCCTCCACATGAGGGTCGAAAGGCCGGGTACACCCTGGTCTGGACAGGTCACCGGTCCCTCACAAGACCACGTAGAGACAATTTACCATTCACTCTCACACCTATCGTCAATTTAGAGAGTCCCAATTTGCCTAATCCACAAATATTTGTGGTTTTGGACTATGGGAGGAAACCAGAGACTCTGCAAACTCCATGCAGAAAGACCCTTTTTCTGACTGGGTCAGGAACCCTGGTCTTATTGCTGCAAAGGCAAGAAATTATTGCAAAAGGCATCCAACAAAATTAACCTCAAATTGTGTCCTCTGCGGTGCCATTTATCACAGCTTATTCAGATTCCATGGTGAAGCTGGTCAGAGAGATTAGGAAAAACTTCCTCTAAAGGAAGGAAGCTGTGGGATTACCTGGTAAAAGCCAAAATGTACTGATCCAATACCAAAGCCACTGGGCAGATTCTTTAAGCAAGTGTGGAATAAAAGAACCAAATATTTCTTCCAAAACTTGTGTATACATTTTCCACACAACATAGATGTAATACTTTAAGGAGGGAAGACATCCACACTCCACCGGTTAAAACACTTTATTCAACACGGCTGAGATTCAGTTCAGGCCTCCGTCCTTCACTTCAACCCAAATTGGAATACGGCCCAGAGACGGAGGGCCGATAGCGCCTGGATAATTAAACTGGGCACTTTAATTCCAGCATGGTCTTAATGAGGGAGTGGTGCTATAAACAACTAGATGAACTGAATTTCATCAGTGCGCAGCGTAGGTAGGGTACTGAACCAACCGTGTTGGTGTTGTTTGCTGCAGAAGTGACTTCCTTCCTTCACCACCACCTGCACAATGAAGCTCAGCTGTTGACTTTGTGTGTGAAAGTGAAAAATTGTGAGTCATACAGACAAATCCACTGGGAACTCCGCCCGTCGTGTCGCAATGCATCCACCTCTCAGCCCTCTGTGTATGTGCTTTGTTTCAGATGCTAATTATGGGGAAAGTAGAGCCATTTGCGCTTAATTCCTGTCTTTTCAATCACAAATGAAGATCGCTGACAAATACATCTTGCAAGAGTCTTGTAGCAACGTCACAACAAATGTTTTTAGTGGAAAAAAACTGAAATAACTTTCATGCAGCAAAAAAGGAGATAAGGATGTTTATTATTAGAGCTGCCAATTTAAACAGGATGATGGGAAAAGAGGATCACAAAAAAAACCTAATGTTTACCATCGAGGTTGAGACAAGTCAGGATGAGGTCATCTGCAGTCACACTTGACATTTATGAGTCATATATGACGTGCCATTCATGTGTTCTGTATGTGTGTTTATTATTTATATATATTTATGTATATATATATATATATGTCTTGAAAACTTTTAATATGATATGGGACCACATCAATTGTTGATTGGGTCGTGATGCAGATGATCTTTTTTAGATTAAAGAAAAAGTTAGAATTCTGACCTTTTTCCTCAGAATTCTGATTTAAATCTAGCTTTAATCTCAAATAATAAAACCGCATTATTTCTGAGATTAAAGTCAGAATTCTGACTTTTTCCTTTTTTCTAAGAATTCTGACTTTAATCTCATATACAGCATATAACAGAATGAATGAAATCTGACTTTTATCTGACTTTAATTTCAAATAATAAAACAGCATGAATTCTGACTTTTTTTGTCAGAATTCTGACATTAATCTTACTTTAATCTCGGAATTCATGCTGTTTTTCTTTATTTTTCTTTATTATTTTGTTTAACATGTGGCCCTAATCCTCTTCCATACAATAACAACACTAACGCTGATGAAATAAAATATAGGTTAAATAGTGGTTGTTGCAGACGGGGCGGGGCCATGCGCCTTCTTCCCCCCGCCCCCCTCCGCACAGACGGAGGGGCTTACCCGGATCTACCGCTGCAGATATTTCCCAGGCTCCTCCCTGCGCACTTTATCGCCTATAACAAGATATCTCACTGGCGCGAAAAACGCACTGTGTGGCTTTTTGTGACGCGCCGTGGGTGGAACCCAGCTCCTGTTGTTTGAGACTCCGGTGTTTTCTCTTGTCCCTTTGTAATCACATGTTCGTATTTTTGAGTGGGCAAAACCGTCAAAGAAAAGTGGTAACACCGCGTCTTTGTATCCAGTTTCAACTCGAGGAGTTAATGCGTGTGTGTGTGGTGGCTTCTCTTTTCTCTCCCATGCCCTGAACGCCTCGTTGAGATTTCTGCTCAGAAGCCGGTGAGTACTTTTAAAGCCTGTTTGTGTCCGTGAAAGTTTCACACGAGTGGACAGACTGAGATTTGTGTCTGCGCGCTTTAAATCCACGCTGACTGACTGTGTGTGTGTGCGTGTGGGAGTCCACACTTTTCTTCCTCCTTTCTTTCACCGGTGCACGGCTGCTCGCCAGAACAAAGCGCAGCCTTCATTTCAGGAAACGCAGTTTTTCCACAGTAAAACTAAGTGTATACACGCGTCCCGTCGCCTCGTTACTGACCACAACTCGCTTCCAAACGCACAGGAGCGTCTAGAATGATGTGGTGACACTGTGGCAGTGAGCAGTCTGTGCAAAAAGAGCATCTGCATCATGACCCAATCAATAATTAATGTGGTCCCATTTGGAGAAAGCAGGCTGTTAGAGGGATGTGATATCATAATAGCTCCTGATGGATACTTGTAATGTGATCACACATCTAATGGGAGCTACTTTTTTATAAAGAGACCATCCTCATCACTAACCACTGTTACTGTTCTCTCCTCAGGTCGAACAGGACGCTTCTCTGCTGATTGTTTCTGGGAATAAACTCAAAGGATTCTTTTAATTCTAATTGTTTTTTTTATTATCCGGGAGCATGGAGTTTGATTGTTACCAGCACTATTTTTTCGACGACTTTGACACCGAGGAGGATTTTTACAAGTCAACTGCACCAAGTGAGGACATATGGAAAAAGTTCGAGCTGCTGCCCACGCCTCCCATGTCCCCCACCCGGACTCTGAGCGCCGCCGCTGCCCCGCTCCCCTCGCCGGGAGACAAGCTCACATGGCTGTCCAAGGTGCTGGGTCAGGACGAGGAGTGCGAGGGTCCGCTCAGCCCAGACACGGAGAAGCTGTTCGGCAACCTCAGCTCCATTATCATCCAGGACTGCATGTGGAGTAGTTTCTCCGCCAGCAAGCAGCTGGAGAAGGTCAACGGGAGAGTGGCAGCTGCTGCTGCGGTGGCGCAAACCGGTGCCTCCCCAGTGGCACAGATCTCCATGAGACCGAGCAAAGCGCAGTGCGTCTCGCCCTCTGGCGCGCACGCCGCCGCCGCCTCAGCGACAGACTGCGTCGACCCGGCTGCCGTTCTCACCCTCCCGACAATTAGCTGCAGGAAGCCGGCGTCGTCTGGCTCCGAGTCTCGCTCTGATACCTCTGGTAAGGAAGCAGCCATGCTCTAAATTGCCCCACCCTGCCCCTGCCTCGGGATTATATTGCCCTCTAACAATGCGTAATGTGGACAGTTTGGCCGCAGTTGCATAACTGGTGTGTGGCGGTGCAGCGGCGGTTTGTTATCAAACCAGTCACCTTTTTTTTAAAGATTAAAGCTGCATTTTCACAATGCACCACATGTTTGCAGTGAACGCACATGCAAGTCTTTTGAAAACCGCGCCCTGGCCGCTTTGGCTTGAATATTCCCCCTCTTTTATTATCTCACACCAGCTCTGCATCACAGTCAGAGTGCGGTAGAGGGGCGGGGTGTGACCCAAGTCCTCATGATTGATTACTACTACACACAGGGACAAACTGTGAGACCAAACTCTTTCACATCCCCCAAAATTAGGAGTGGTAGATGCCAGAATGACAAAAAAAGGCTTAACTTCCCTGCATGCTTTGAGATGAATGAACCCTGCTGTTAACACCTCAGCCCCTGCTCTGCTCAGAGGAATAGTGATGTGCATGCTTGATTAAGGAATGCACTACCTTTTATAGTTGAGTTTGTATAAGCAGAATTCTTGTGCAGACACCTGATGATTAAGGCTGTGTATGTTGCTGAATGTTTATCTGTATGTGATGACAGATGACGAAGAGGAGATCGACGTGGTCACGGTGGAGAGCAAGCAAAAGCGGGTGCGGCTGGTGAACGTCAGAAAGCCCGTCACCATCACGGTCCGCGCCGACCCCTGCCCCAAACGCTTCCACATCTCTGTGCACCGGCAGCAGCACAACTACGCGGCCCCGTCCCCAGACAGTGAGCCTGAGGACGAGGAGGATGACGACGACGACGATGATGATGATGATGAGGAGGACGAGTGTGAGGAAGAGCCTCGGTGCAAGCGTGCCTGCATATCATCCAGTCCGCAGCCCGGCATCTCCCGGCCCTCCTCTCCCTCAGAGAGTCCACAGAACTCAGACGTCGAGGACACGGACCGCAGACGGAACCACAACTTCCTTGAGAGAAAGCGGAGGAACGACCTGCGCTCTCGCTTCCTCGAGCTGCGGGACCACATCCCGGGGCTGGAGGCGGCCAAGACTCCGAAGGTGGCCATCCTGACGCAGGCGACCGAGTACCTCACAGAGCTGCACGCCAGGGAGAAGCAGCACCTCCTGGAGAAGAAGCGCCTCCGATCCCGGCAGCAGCAGCTCCTTCGCAGACTCTCTGAACTGAAGCAATGCTGATGCCCAACAACAACAACCACAGACTGTCACAGTCAAGAACTTTGCTCTTGAGGAACTTGTCCGTTTTGGAAAATGCCTCGTGTGAATAGCCATGAAAAGCGTATAAATAATATTGCTGTCCTGGTCTGAGAACCTATTACAGGGAAGAGCCGTTAGACCTTGGTGTGCTGTGTTTTTTTTCCCATAGTTATGATGTGGGGGATACACTTGTTTTAACTATGAACCAAGATGTGTCCGGGTTCTGTTCTGATGGGACGACAAGGAAAAATGTGTAATGGTGAACCTGTGTAGCCTTCAGGACGCGTGTGGGGAGGTCTTCATTGCACATATGTAATGTGAGTGTTTCTGTGAATGTCTCTCTGTGTACATACGAGTGTGTGTGTCTGTGTGTCATGTACAAATTGTGTGTGTGTATATAATAGCTTATTGCTCCTGATGAAGGAGACAAAATCAAGACTTGTCACTGGGTAATAACGCTCCTCTGTGTAAGCGACACAAAGAAGCCTCTATTTTGTTAAGAAAACAGGAAAATGGACAAAAAAAGAAGAAAAAAATGGAAAAAGAAAATAAGTAGCACTGCTGTACTTTATATTCACACGCCACTTTGTGATTTCAATGCTTCTCCTGATTTTGGTTGATTTTCTTTTCTTTTCTTTTTTTTTAAAAGCATGCCAACAGTAACATTAAATTTTTATACCATGTTTGCATACAAACCTATAGTTATGTTTTTATTCAAATAATACACCACACGGAGCTATTACTATGTTTAAACGTACAGTCTATACAGAATGTGCAATATAGAGTTGTCTTACATCCTTTTTTTCAGCACAATGTGGGCAAAATCCTGAACACCTGAACAAAAAGTACTCAATGTTTAAAATCAGGTTGAATTTGTGTAATTTGTGAAATACGTCACAGTTCAATGTTCACTTGGCTCGTTTTATGAACAAAAAGGAAAGAAAAACACCTTATTTTGCGACTTCTGCACTATTATTGCTACTTTATATCACTACTGAAAATAACTTTGGCTCAACAACACATGAAAATGAAAAAAACCCCACATTTTTTAAATATGTGACCTATAAACACACACCCCCAGGATGCCATATAAGGAGTTGTGGATTATCCCCACGGCAATTTACTATGGGCGTGCACTACGGGTTAAACTTCAACTTCCCTTAGTTTCTATGGCAACTTAATGTAAACCTACGCGAAACATCATCCATTAAGATTCCATTGTTTGCCGTTTGACAAATGACACAAAACTCAACGTGAGTAGTAACGCAGCACATGACACTGTGACGGTGTCTCTCCAGACACACAAACATACTAGCAGGTGTTTTCAAGAAAAATGAAGGCCGTCTAACACTGCCCTGTGTCAAATAAACAAACCCGTCTTGTCATCAGCTGCTGGTTTACCGGAGGTTACGCTGAGCTCGTCCTTGAGACTTGCCCTTGATGAGAGAGAGAGAGAGTGTATGTGATACAGTCATGGATCCTCCCCTCTCTGCAGTGGCTGCTGCATGCTGGGCACCTGACGTGCTCCCATGTAGGTTCCACACACATGAACACTCTGTACAGTTAGTTTGGACATGAAAGGTTGTGTGAGCTGCTGCTGAGAAACAAATCTGTGCGAGCCAAAGACTTTCTTGAGTTTTCATAAGGCACATTAGACATGAGCCTTTTTCCCCACATTATATTACTATTCATTTCCATAACATTTCAGCATACATGAGAAGACAGAAGACTTTTACACCTCCTCTGGACTCACAGGACATTTCAGAGAGATAGTGGTTCTTAAACACATGTCCCCGTCCAGGTTCAAGTCTAAAACTCTGGCACTCTGGCAACAACCAAAAACTTCCACAAGCAAAGAGACAATGAACACAGTGCGACTCCATGCACAGTTGGGTCGAGCTATTGTTGTACAGTAGCTTGACTATGCCATTTAATTGGACTACTGTCCTTGTCCCAATGTAACACAAGCAGGTCATTAATCAGTTGACTGAACTGCGACTGGTTGTCATGTTTTTTGTTTTGGTTTTTATCTCAGAAAATTAAATTAAATAAATTGGTGGGTGATGCCACAATGCAGTGACACAGTAACAAGGTCACCGGTTAGAATCCTGGTTCCAGCTTTGGCCTTGCTGTGTAAAGTTCTCCAGTTTCCTCCTGCAGTCTAAAAACATGCAGTTTGGTGATTCTGGACACTCTCTGTCGACTGTAGGTGTGAATGTGAGTGTATCGACTCCCTCTGTGGGACTGAATCTGCTGCTGCCCTTTCGCTGACCTCACTGACTCGTCTCTACACGTCTGAGTGACTCAGGTGTGAGCGCCGTCCATTTGTTTCAATGAACTTAAAGGAACCCATTTTGGTTCAGGTACAGCCTGACAGACGAGCCAGGCACTCCCTGAACTCCAACTGTCTCACACCTCGCTGGCCTTTGTTACACGGCTGGGGTTGGTCTCTGTTCCACCTGCCTGTGTGTGTGTTCACTTTCTGGGCCTGAAGACACTGAAGACACAGTTCCCTGGATTTGTTATGTACACAACAGAGAGATGTTGCAAAGAACCTCTTCAGTTCTTTTTGCTGCTACTTGGAAACAATATAACATTACATGTCATTTAGCAGAAGAACCACAATATCAGGTGCTATAATACTGTGCAATAGAGAGTGACCGCATCTATTCCATCAGGAAGTGAAAGCAAAACTCGGATGTTAAATCTTGGGCCAGATCGCCTTGACCTGGTAACTTTTCCGTCTCCCTTTCCAGACACAGAACTCCTCGAAACGGACGAGACAAGACATGAATTAATGTGGAGAAAGTTCATGAACATTCCGGAGTCTGGCAGGTCACTTCAGGACCACGCAACTAACCTGACAACAACATGCAAAGGACTGAAACCGCGGTGTGTTTCTGGGGATGCAAATGAAACTAAACTGGGAAGAGATTGATCCTCAATGCTGCTTCTTTTTGAGGAAGTAAAAACAAACTAACAACATGTTAACAAAATGCACGACATAGTCCAATCTGCCGAAACTGTCTCAAATCAGAGGTCGTTCCTTGGCAGCGGCTGAATTTGTTGTCACGTTCACTGCAAACACACACATGACGATTAACGCTGCCCTTTTCTCTAACCGAAGGAAACAATGAGGTAAGAGGATCTCTTTGTTTTGTGGGATGCTCTCTGCTCGGCTCTGGCGGTTTACTCACCAAACCAGATTTTCTGGTCTCAAGTTCATTGCGACACCCACACAAACACATAGCCGCACATTCTAAAGCACATGTTTAAAGCCTTTAAGAACACATGCGTCCTGTCCTGCTCATGTCTCTGACGCTCCGTGTGTGCTGTCGTACGGTGAGCAGCTGGAACCCGTTAAAGGTTTCTCTGCGTACATATATATATATATATATCACACTCTATTAAAATAATGCCAATTAAAAAAGTGTCTCATTGTGATGTCATTCACACCATATGACGATGAGCTCAACCTGTCTCTAGTAATGTGGGATGAAAAGTGCTTCTTCACGGTGTCACAGATTAAATGACACAATGGGGAATCATTTTATTGTCTCTCTTGCTTAATTCTATTGTAGCTATGTCTTTTTTTTCCCCCTCTATCACACCAGACCAAATATTTGATGTTCTTTATCCTTCAAACAGTCGTAAGGTGTCTCTGTCTCTGTGTGTCTTGACACATGTCCTAAACACATGCAGACGACGGCTGAAAACAAAGGCCTTTTTGTGCGATGTCAGGATGTCAGTTTGCCGGCCAAACACCAGGTGAGTGCACATGTAGTTCTGTGCATGTTCTGTGACAGAGATTCATCTACATATTATTTGCCAGGACAAAAAAAACTCCCACAAGTGACAGATTTACTGGAGACCAGAAAGAAGTGTGACGTGAACCATCGGGGAGGGAGTGTGGAGAATGGATTACGTCGCTGGGAGGACAGTCTCAGATTTATACGTGGACACACTTGAGATACGCGTCTTTTCTTTCGTTCTGAATGAATCTACAATGTTTTCATTCATCGGCCTTTACCGAGAGCACCTTCCGGTTGGAATGAACACATCACTGGATCGTACAGCGTTAAACGTGCATGGCTGGTTTAGTTATAGATAATTGTGTGATAATTACAGCTACTGTGTAAAGGGAAGAGCTAATGGAAGAGCTAAGAGGGCAAACACCTGATCTGACACCGTCAGAAAAATGTACAATTTGAATAATTGAAATTTTAACATTTCTTGCCCTTGAAATAAATGTTGTTGGTTTTTTTTTGTTTTTTTTAATATAAATAAATAAATAAAAAAAACTTTCACGTGGGTGTGTGGAGTGATTTGTACACGTCTGCCAAGGTACACAAAAGCAGACAAACACGTCTCACAACAGACGCTACCAGTCATACTTGCCTCTCTGGCATTTCTGGATGATACTCGTTGAGGTCAAAGTGGCTGCAGATCCGCAGTTCGAGAAGTCAAACGTGCGGCAACTGCGACGTACCTTCGGTGGGCTTCTTATTGGGCAATTTGTCAAGTGTACATCAGGTTCCTGGAAAGAGGGAGGACATACTTTCGCAACTGCTAACATCCCCTGGCTTTAAAAGAGAGAAAAGAACACACACACACACACACACAGGCTTATTGAGCAATATTTAAAGCATGTTGTGTTCTGACCGGCAGTGCTTTGCATGACGGGAATCTATTGCATGTGAGGAAGAAAACTGGCTCCTTATCCCTGACCTATAAAGTGGGAGAATGAAGGACATAGAATACAGGCGGAAGAGAAGTGGGCCTATCTACGGACGACCTTTTGATCTTCACCGTGAGAATGAAAATATTGCCCGTTCGGAAGCTTTGGTTCAGGTTAAAGTTACATGTTTGGAGAACATGGATGGAGGAGAAGTGGACTCAGGACCATCCCTCTCACTGACTCAACACTCAACAACACACACACCCTTCCCCTTATGTTGTTTTTCAAGTGGCCCGAGAGGTCAACGAATATGATGGGAAACACAAATGGGAACAGACTCGAGCAGAGAGACACACATCTGCTTTTGAGGGCACACAACCACGCACGCACACACACATACTTGTGGTAACTGTCCCTGGTCACAGTCGTCCACCGCGCTGCCTACTGACCCACATTCCAGCCTGGTTGTGTCACTGGAGCTCAGCCAGGACTGTAGCAGCTACTGTCCATCTGATCATAATGAGGCTGTGGGTCCACCTCAGAAAAACCCCTTCAACAATCCTCTTGTCCCCCCCTGTCTGACTCTTTGTAACTCCCCCGTCTGTTGGCTCCTGCCCTCCCCTCAGGTACTCATCTCCAACCATTTGCTGATCTAGGTCAGTCTTCTGAGCTCAGTCTCTCGCTCCCTCTCTGTTTTGCTCGCCCTCCCCGTCCTAAAGCCAGTGTTACATAACAGTGATGATTCAGTTGGAACAGGCTGTGTATGTTTCTCCCGCTCTGGGTACATCTGGCCCCAGCTGACTCGTGTCAACCCTGGTGTTGTGCTTTTCGACCCTGAGACAGTCCCACAAATTGATAAAACGAAATAAAACAGGAAAGTTTGTCAAGCACAGGACCGATTAGTGTTTTTGAGCAGTAGTAGAACAGAATAGTAGTATCTGAGATGATTTTAGGGGGGTGCAGCCACGTCGTGTCGCGTCAGCAGAGCAGGCCTTTCAACTCGCCTGTCTAATCTGGAGCTAATCCTAATCCTGTTAGTGTAAACAGCACCGCCATCTGGGCCCACATACACCACGGCTGCGATTATAATGAATCCATCATAAGGTCTTCGTATTATCTCACTGCATGAGCCGTCACCAGCTCGCGCTCCACTCTCTGACGTGAGCTTATCGTGTGTGACACGGTCACGCCGTCGATAATTAGTCCACTCAAAACTGCTGCGTAACTTTTAAATTCAGACAAATGTCTGTTACACTAAAAACCCCCCTCTGTATTGCTCAGTATCTGTGTGTTTACATCTGGTGACATTACCACACTGCACACAGGAAGTGATTCATTTTATGTCGAGACAGATGGAGGCAACAGCGGCGTTAGGGCCAATAAAGTGAGACGACTGCAGTTTGACAGGATACGTTCTTCTTTCTCCTGCTCCCGTGCTGTTGCTGCTGCTGCTGTATACACACAAACGATCCCTCAGTCAGGTCTAATAGTATTGCTTGACAGAAGGACGCAGCATACAAATAATGTCACATTGGTTCTGTTCACGAAGACTAAACAGAGGCAGAATAATAACATCAAAAGTTATGCACTGCCGCTTTAAGTCGCCAATAAACAAGGGAACGGTCAACAAAGTGTGGGAAAAGAAAACTGTTATATTTTGTGACAACAGACATGAGTAGTCTACAGTCACAGGAGATGCATGAGGGAGGGTTAGCCGTGGAGAAGTAACCATGGAACCTGTTAATGGATAAGCAGGAGGAGAGAAAGGGTGTAGCGGGGGGGAGCAGTGACAACTGCTGTGTTGCCTTCACCCTGGAAACCCCCCCACACACACACTTACACATACAGGCAGAGAGGGTGAGGTGGCTTGTAAGTGAGTCATTAAACTTTAACTCCTTTGAGAATGATTAAGTGCACACTTATCTCTTATTTTAATCCCTTTCTTTCTCTTTTTGTGTGTGTGTGTGTGTTTGTTTTGCCTAGGATAGGAATGGGATCCAAGTATTCCATTAGAGATGATTTACTATCCCGGTGTTTCCCTGTCGTTTCACATGCGGGGGACCCACTGTGAAGACGGCAACCGTGCAAATATTATGTGCAACTCATTCACAGCCATAATATCTGTAAACACCTAATATAATCTGTGGTTGGCGAGTGAATAATCTCAAGGGGAAACACACAACACTAACGCTAATCTTAACACACAAAATGTATACATAATATATATTGACATTTTACATAAGAGTGCATATGTTTACTTATCTTTACGTTTACTTTTTATTATTCTTATACATTTCTATCCTGTTTTTCATGCTCTTTGAATGGGTGCAGCTCTAACACAAGAATTTCCCCTCGGGGATCAATATCAATAAAGTATTCTTATCCCGATGAAACTTTAAAATAAAAATACAATGATCTGAGACAAACACTGTTGCCACTGTGAAGAGTTTTAGAGCAGAGCTATTGCAGCTCTAACTGCCTGCTTTGTCAGCCAGCAGATGTTCCATTGTTCAGCTCTGTGGTGTAAGGTTGCTTCAGTTGAAGTTGGTGGGACACTTGCTGCATCTTTTGAATTTTAGTCCCATTGAGTGCCGTCACCACCACCAACCCCCTCCACAGAGGAGATTTACCCCTCCCCCTTATCCCCTTTAACCCCCTGCAGACCTCATGGTTGTTGCTCTACCACAAGTTACCCCCCCAGGCTCTGCATCAGCTAGGCACTCGCTAATCAGTAACCCCCAACAATACACACACACATACACACAGGTTTGCGCAGGTATCCTTTTAAGGACTTTCATTGACCTCTAACCCCAACCATAACTTAACCACAATTCAAATAAACTTAAAGGAATACTTCACCAATTTGCATTTAGCTTTGTATTACTAGCATTTTCATTTTTTGAAAAAAAATTTTTTCCAACCTCAGTTTCTCCTGAGTCGAGAAATATCTTCATTCTTTTTTGTCCAAGGCTTGAAACTGCAACGCTAATTACGCACTTTTTAGACCCACTCGTAAGAGGGCGGGACCTCATTCCCAGAATGTAAACCGTGTCTGCCATCTTTGCTAACAGTTACGCTAACAGGACCAAGTGTCACTGGTAACAAAGAAAAGAATGAAGATATTTCTCAACTCAGGGGAAACTGAGGTTGGGAAGCACAGTTTTTCAAAAATACTAACCCTATTCTAGTAATACAAATGTATCGGTGAAGTATTCCTTTTTCTAGTTCCACAGAAATTATCATGAGGACCAGGTTGTGGCCCCGGCAAGTGTTGTGTTTATGCCAGACAAAGGTCCCAAAGAGTCTGTTATCAGAGAGTCTGTGATGCCTGTGTTTGTCCTGCACAATGACAATTCTTTTCTCTTTTCAGGCCCCCACATCTGACTGTGACTGAGTGACCACCACTGTGGAACACATGCAATAATCCCTGTGCCCCGCTTCCCTTCGTCCCCTATTGGCCAGTGAGTGTGAAACTGAGAGAAGCTGTTGTGAGGCCTATAGGAAACACATGGGCAGCACTGACTTCCCGTTTTTGTGCTGAGCCCAGTGGAGGCAGGAAGTGGGAAGAACAACTGCTCTGTTCTTGTAGATTTCACAGAGATGCTGGTGCTCAGTCCACTGCCGTGCCCCTACACTTTTACACTGCAGAATTGGGACGACTGGGGTGGGGTGAACTGAGACTGTTGCCTGTCCAAAAGCCAATAACAACAAATCTAATTATGCCATTTGAGTGCAGTGTGGATGCTGTTAATGGTCTGTGATGAGACTCCAGGAAACGCCTTTTATGTGCCTCCTTTTTTACGATGTAGGTGAACGGCAGCTCTATGTCAGTAAGAGAAGGAAGACAGTTTGTGCGTGTGGGTTTCTTTGCACCTAATTTGAACCATTTTTGAGATAAACAAAAACTATTGTTTTGACGTCCAGAATCTTGATTTGACTGGTGCCAATGTCGACATTTTGCTAATGTTCTCTTATATGTGTCACCATTTATCGGCTATTTTTCTGTAAATTGGAACATAATTTTGTCATTAAGACCTAAAGCTAGCGAATGAGACGGAACTCTTTATGCAGCCAGCAGAGTCGCACCCCCCTGGTGGCTATTTAGTATATTCTTACTTCCTGGTTGACTTCACAGAGGAAACTGGAAGACTCCATCCATATTTTTTTAATCTACAGTCTGTGGTCAGGACCAGAAGTCTTCAAGCCCGATACTAAAGAGGCAGAACCTAATCATGATTATAGATTAAATGTGATTAAATTAAGATTAGGACTAAGATTAATTATTTGTGATTAAAGGTCCAGATATACTTCTGTGTGAACTGTGTCATCAACAAAGAGCGGGAGCTGTAGAATCGTTCTCTTATTCTTCGGTAAGAATGCGATCTATTCCCCACATCCAGACATGCACCACCACCCGATGGTGAAGTGGGATACTACAGGACCCTGACGCTCGAGTATACAGGCCTTGGTACAGTATATATACCAGAGCCTTAAGGTTAGGATTCACATTGTCCTAATGATGCAGTGTCCCAACAACATAGCTGTGTAAGACAGGGTACATGTTACATGTTAATAGATAATGCTTTGTTTAGATGAAATGTCCTCAGATGATCAGCTGTGCAACCCTGTGTGTGTGTGCTTAAAATAAGAAAGAGCTAAGGCCTAAAATCACGCAGAAGTAAGAACAAAGAACTTGGTGGTAGCACACATGGCCCAGCGGTTTACTTTGAAGGATTGATTAAGGCTATAATAGTCGTCCGCCTTGCCTCAAGCCTTCAGGCTGTGTTTGGGGGGGTGGAGTCTGATAAGGGGTAGATGAGGGGCAGTCCGGGCTGTTACCCTCTTTGTTCTGGCCCACTCCACTCATGCCTGCTTTTGTCTCCACCCACAGTTTTACCACTGAGGGAGCATTATCACTCCGTCTAGCACCAAAAAAGGGAGGAGGAGGGGGCGATGTTGCATTTTCTTTCTCTGCTCTCGTCTTTCTCTTTCTCGCTCGTCCTCCTTCAAGGTACATTTTGTATCTGCGAGGTTTCCAGGGCAACTGTAGGTACAGAGGAGATGCAGTCTCTCTCACTCTGCTTCTGTGCCTCTTTCTCTCTAGCATTTCCCGCCACTCCAGAGCACAGAGGGAGGGGAGTGGTGTCACAGCCGGTATGAAGAAAGGCTGGCTCCTCTGAGCCTCGCGCCAAATGCCGGCGTTATTCAAATCAGCTCAGTGGGTGCGGCCCAACTGTCTCCACGTCCTGTTAACCCCCTCAGAGCTGCAGACAGAGCACAAAGGCAGAGCTAGATGCAAGCGTGGGCTCAGTGGATTTCATACTCAGGCCTTTTTCAACATTTATATCCACAAAGCAGATGAAGATAGTGTGATAGCTATATGAGTTTTTGTCCTGGTTTTACTACAGGCTTTTCTCAGACTGGCTTTTGCTTAACTTTAACACATTTCACCAACGTTTCTTTGTGTTTCTTTCATTCTCTAATGGATTTTGAAGGTTGATTCCACTAAAAAATCACACGTCACAACATTTCACATTAATAACCAAAGGTTAAACTACTGTATACTTTCAAGGTTTTAGTGTACACAGTGAAGATTCATAATATTACAGTTTCTAAATCAACTTCCTGATAAGATCAACTTCAGTTTTCACTTCCTCTTTGTCTACAACACCAGAACATGAATGTGGCAGTGAGGGGTTTTCAGCAGTGCACAGTCGGCAGCTTATCCTTTACTACACTCTAGTGGCTGTGAGCATGAAATGCAAAAAAAAAAAGAAAAGAAAAAAGGATCACACCTGTGATGTGTGTTTAAATGTGTTTTAAAGAGACACAAAGTTTCCTTTACTTGTAATTTAGTTTGTTGAGAAACAAATACGTGGACAAAACCACAAAACTAATAAACTAATAAATGACAGAACTAATAGTTTTGCAGCACAGTCTCGAACACATACAACACAACGTTGTATCTCACTCACTGTCTCGTGAAATATGTTAATGTTGTGATGTAATCATGTTTAGTGTTCCACGTTCTGTCATGTCTCAATGAGTTCATGTTGTGTCTCAAGGGGAGAGGGAACTTGACTTGTAACCGGAAGGTCGCCGGTTCAAATCCCCACCCGGCCAAAAAGGGCTGGGGTACCCCTGAGCAAGGTACCCAACCCCCAATGCTCCCCGGGCGCCACTCAATGTGGCAGCCCACTGCTCCTACCTGTAGGATGGGTCAAAATGCAGAGGAATACTTTCCCTAAGGGGATTAATAAAAAAAAAACTAACTTTAAAGTCACTCATATCCAGTCTTGTCGGGCACTTCCTGTTTTATTTTGTACTCATCTTTCCCCTCTGTTTTCACATCCTGACTTCCTCCCTCTGTGCGATTTTTCCCTCCATCAAGATTGCCGACCCCGCCCCTCATTGGTTTCACCTGTGTTCCCCTACCTCATGTATAAATAGTCCTCGTCTCCCCGTGCCTTGCATCAGTTTGGTTTTGTCTGTCTTGTAAAAGTTAAGTATAGATTTTGATCTTCCTTGAGAATGTTTTTGTTGTTGTCCTTCTTATTGTGTTTTAAAGCCCAAACATTTCCTGGTTTTCCACAATTCCACTTGTTTGACCTGCACCTGAAATGCTCTAGTTTTGAGCTTTCAGACTTAGAAAGAGGGGAGGGAGAGGATGGCGTGGTGACGGCAAAGCTTTGTCAGCAGCAGCAGCAGTTGGTGTCATGAGAGAGTGATGGAGGAGTGTTGATTAAATGAACCACCTTGGTGTAAGAGTAGCTGTGATTGGAGCATGATTAATAGCGTGTGGTCTGCTGGCTTCTGTCCCCCATTTTCATTTCACCCCAACCGGTCGAGGCAGATGGCTGCACATGTGATTTTAACCTGCTTCTGTAGCACTTTGAGATTAAAAAAAAGAAAGAAGCAGTGTTTTATAAATAAAATGAATTATTATGGTCTGTATTTATATAGAGCTTTTCTAGTCTCGATGGGCTGCTTTACACGACATTCACATGCTGCAACATGGGGTTAAGTGTCTTGCTCAAGGTCGCATAAAGACTAGCAGAGCCTGGACTTGAACCCATGCCCTTCCACTGATCCACCGTGACTCAATCCTAACTTCTTACTTTTTTTTAATACTTTTAATTCTGTACATTTTATATCAGAAAATCACAGTTAATGTCATATACTTAAGTAATATTATAAAAACTGACTTCAACTTCTACAGAAGTCATTTCCTGACTGATACATGCAACACAGATGAGAGTGACAATATAAATGTATGTAAATTTACCTGTTACAGTCAGGTACATCAATCACCCTCTTGAATTAATACATTTAAAATCCATTATGGTTGTTTATAGAAACACAAAAAACCCTCCTGCTTTTAAGTCTCTGTTTGCTTTATTACTGTACAGCACTTTGGTCAACAATGTTGGATTGGATTCTGACGTCTTGCAGTGTTTATTATAATGATGATGGTTATTCTAACAGATGCAGTGATGCCCCCACATCTGACTGCGTCTCTATTATCTCTGCTCCTGCTCAGCATCGACTCCCCTGAATCCTTCCGTAGGTGACTAATGATCCGTCTGTTGCAGTTAAAGCGCCGCTAATAGGATTAATAATACGTTTATGTTCTTTAAAGCAAAACACACACACACACATACACACTTTCATCTTTTTCCATGCGTCACCTTGTCTCTTCCTCTGATTGATGATCGCCGTAATGCAGTCTTGTGTCCTCACAGCCAATTGGAGCAAGGATGTCCGTGTTCCAGCCCCTCTGACTCCCAGGCTGTTGCCTGGCAACCGTGATCTCTGCTTCATATTTCAGACCGTGGCAGGATTCTGCAGGGGGGTTTTTTTACACAAGGAGGATGCTCGAGGGGAGGAGGAGGAGAAGCAAATGACATGACATGGACTCTATTTCCCAGACTGCTGAGCAGGAACGTGAAGTTAAAAGCACACAGGGTTAATACTCTGAGTAATAACATCTTTTTTTTCATATGCATCACACTCTGCATCTCACACTTCCACTTTCTGTACATTTCAAGCATCGCGTCACAGCTGGGCTTCGACACGCTAGCCCGTTCTGTTCCGACCAATAGACTACGACAGTCATATGTCACATGCATTGAATAACATGCACTGCTGCAGCTCCACAGGGATAAGATGCTGAAAGGGTTAAGAAAGGGGGCAGGATGCAAAATGGCTTGAAGTCAATAGTGTGTGTGAGGAAAAGGGGAACACACACACACACACAGAGAGAGAGAGAAAGAGAGAGAGAGGGAGAGACAGGCACAGAGGAGCTGAGCTGGAAATATAAAACAGGTGATGGTTAAGATAAACAGCTTGAATAGAGTATTTCTCTGATGAACTGGCATCTTACTACTGCTCTGCCTTTTTAAGAGCGTTAAGTGCCTCCACTGCTGCAGTCAGACCGACACTCATCTCCTGAATGCACCAAGACTGGACTCAGAATTTTCACAAGAGTACGTAAAGGGACTTTGTGGGGAACTCCAGAGAGAGGAGGACAAAAGAAAAGGAAAGCCTTTTAGGACACAGGACACACTGGGACTCAGTGTGGTCCAGGCGAGGTAAGATGAATCTGAGCAACAGTCAGAATCTGACTGTCAGTGGACAGGATTTGACCAGAAATGGCAGCAGCAGCAGCAGTAATAATCTTACCCCCACCAGGAAACCTAAACCAGTGAGTATCTCTGCATCCTTTTATGTGCAGCATCCATCCACAGGTGTAGTTTCAGAGTCACAGTTTATTTCATGCGTAAGAATGGAAATGTCAATACTTCTGTTTCAATGCAGAAGTGACGTGATGAGTGACAGATGAGAGATGACAGATGCATAAACAGCAAGGGGGGGGTGGGTTTCCAAGTTTACTACGTACTGATCACTGCCTTCAGCAAATGGAAGGAAAGTTGTAGTGAGGTGAAACTGAGTACAGCGGCTCAGAGAGCCATTGTTGTCGGCTGGAAACTGAGCAGCAGCAGATTAAAAAGGGTCTCATTACAGATCGGGTGGACAGTTTTGTGTCGGTGGCTTCATTTGTATTCATTACAAGAGACGATGGTTCAAATTACCGAAAACATACAGTGACTGAGACCTCAGGCCTTGACAGGATGCGGGGAGTCCTAAGTCTTACTCTCTTATGTCACTGAATGATTGTTTGATACTATAGAAGTCATTTTTTCTTCAGTTTTATTATTATTATTTTTGACTCTTTATATAATTAAAGTCATAGCTTTGGCCTACTCTTGCTGCTCCAGCTTCCAAGTCGCTAACAGGTGTCAGCCACTCTGGTATGTGTGCCTGCACTATCACAGTGTTCCAGGGGAAAGTATGTCACATCCCACTGTCACTTCTCTCCCGACACATCGTCTCACTCAGCTGTTGGAGGCATATAAGGCACTGGCAATAACCTCTTAAATAAATGATGTACTCACAAGGAAACTGTGCAAATCAGCAAAGTCGGTGCAGTGCAGTGTATGAATAATGTAAAGCAACGTAGGTGGAAGAGTTTAAAATAAAACTTCTTTTCATATATCCAGCCCAAGCCGGAGAATGCCATCACCATCGCTGTGTCAGCTCGAGTCCTCTTCAACATGGAGAGGGAGCAGCAGATCTATGTACAGCAGGGCATGGAGGATTACATCAAGTATCAAGTGGAGCATGAAACGGAGCCTTTCAGACCCGGACCTGCCTTCTCCTTTGTCAAGGTCAGAGCCCACACACACACACACACACACACGCACACACACACACACAGTATACATACATATAGATGTGGAGTGACTCCATGGTGTTAGTGTTATGTGCTGGGTCGTTTCTCTCGAGGCCCTGAAGACTAATGAGGATTAAGTGAGGACAGTCATAAACATAATGCTTTCCCTAAATGTACAAAGACACACAGCTTATATAAGACATGAACATACACACACACACACACACACTCACCGAGTTGTTTGGCTGTGTTTCCAGGCACTAGAAGCTGTGAACACTCAACTGAGGGAGCTTTACCCCGAGGACGAGGAGCTGTTTGACGTTGTGCTCATGACCAATAACCACGCATACGTCGGCCTCAGACTCATCAATACCATCAATCATCATCGTGAGTTCTGCTTCCTACTTGTGAAACATCCCATGGTCTTTTTTCCCTGTTCAGTTTGTTGTGGATAACCATCACTGAAGGGCATTTTCATACCCTACGTGTGGAAAGTTTGACCTCTGATGGGAAATGATATCACACAATACACAAGACCACAAACTTGAAAGAAAAGCAGTTCTGTGCCGCAGATGCACCAATGGTAAATTGCCATGGGAATAAAACACAACTCCTTATATGGACATCATGTGTAATAATTTTTTTTTTCATCTTCTCATATGTTGTGATTCATTTTATATTGCGTTTTTAGCTGTGATGTAAAGTAGCAATAATTGTGTGACAAAATAGATTTTCTGTTCATAAAAACGAGCCTTGAGAACTTTGATTGTGACATATTTCAAATTTCACAAATATAATCCAATTTTAAACATTTTGAGTACTTTTTGCACAGGTGTGTTTATATGAAAATGAACTGCTTTCCTGTGGTTTCTCTTGATTCCCACTCTGTGGGTGACTTAATGACCCAGTGTCCCTCCCGAGGTTACACACACACTGAATGCTCTGTTGACACAGGAAGAAGACAAAACAGACACACAGTCAAAGAGAAAGGACAGAATTCTCAAATCTCAGCGTTTGACTTTTTTCAATTCTGACTTTAATCTGAGAATTCTGACTACATATATGTGTGTGTGTATATATGTATGTATATATATATATATATATATATATATATATATATGTGTATATATATCTACGTATATATACATGTACGTTTTTCTTTTTCCATATTCTGTTACTGCTTTTCTGTTGCGTTATTATTGATCCCATTTACACCTGTGAGTTTCTTCTTAGTTTGTCCTAGTACGCTTTCCATAGTTGTTACGTCACATCCTCGTAACGACAAGGTGCTTGATTCTGAGATACATGATGGAGCTAAACTGTATGCTAGCCGTGTGCGTTCACGCAGAAACGTGAGTTTAACTGCCTTGTTGGACAGCGAGTACTGTTACTATAAGTCACTAGTCTTGTTTTATTGCTTTTTTTAACTGTTGTATGTTCGCCACTTTAACTATATTTATTCAGAAATGCGCGCTTTGTTTCACTCGCCGTTAAATGGCATCTGGTCGTTTCGAGTACTGCAGTTATTTATTTGTCCGCTAGATGGCGACATTGACCACGAAGTCGATTATTTTGGCTAGTTACTCTGGGATGATAGTTTTCATTCATTTTAATGTTGTCAAAGCCAGTTAAACTGATAATTATCCCAGGATGTTAAATCTATAATCTAACTTCAATTGTATATTTTTTGATAATTATTTAAGGTTTATAATCACATGTTACTAATGTGTATAGTAGTAGATTATGATGACAATAATACTACTACAATATATAATACTTTATTTCTTTTTTTCATTTCCTGAAGGACCACACACACATGTCATTAAAAAGAATATTAATACAGGAGTACCCACTCTGTCACAGTTACCGTTCCTAATTGTTTTTGTTGCCTTCAGTCACTCATATAATCACTGTTTGTAGTCATCATTGTGTATTTAACTGTGATAGTATATGCTGTATTGTTGATGTTTGTCAATGCTGTTAGACTCTCTGCCACATTATTTGTTTTAGTTTTTAAAACAAGGGACAAGGACTGCAAATTAGCCAAGGCTTGATGTCTGTTTGTTTGGCAGTGACAATTAATTCAAACAAATAAATCTTAAGCACTTACTTTGCCTGATTATCCACTGAGATTATGCATGTTTACTGAGTTTTTGCTTCCTTATCTCTGCAGAGCTGTTTATTGAGCGCTTCTGTATGACAGGCGGGAACAGTCCTATAGGCTACTTGAAGGCCTACCACGCTAACCTGTACCTGTCTGCTGACTCGGGCAAAGTTCGAGAAGCTTTGGAAGAAGGTCAGTACAAAAGGAGTGAGGCTACGTGGACACTGAGAGTGACGTTCCTTGATGTGTGCTAACCACAGAACGTTTGTCCGTGTGTGTGTAACACTGTCCACGAACCAGGGATAGCAGCAGCCACCATGTTCACCCCAGAGAAGATGACGGAGGTGTCGGAGACGCAGCTGCGCGTCGCTTTCGATGGTGACGCCGTCCTCTTCTCCGATGAGTCCGAGCGCATCTACAAGGCCCACGGCCTGGACAAGTTCTTTGAGCACGAGAAGACCCATGAGAACAAGCCTCTGGATCATGTATGATACACAGTGACAGTTATCACACTGCTCATGGAAATGTAGTGCATTTGGTTCATTCAAATTGAGGATGTATAGCCGACCGTCACTAACACAGTACATCTATCATTCTACAGGGGCCTCTGAAGGGCTTCCTGGAGGCGCTCGGTAAACTGCAGAAAAAATTTTATGGCAAAGGCCAGCGCATGGACTGCCCCATACGGACCTACCTGGTGACGGCTCGCAGTGCAGCCAGTTCTGGCACCAGGGCCCTAAAAACTCTGCGCTCATGGGGTCTGGAGATCGACGAGGCTCTCTTCCTGGCGGGCGCACCCAAGGGCCCCATGCTGGAGAAGATCCGGCCGCATATTTTCTTCGATGACCAGATGTTCCATGTGGAAGGGGCCGCAGAGATGGGGACAGTGGCATGTCACGTGCCCTATGGAATCGCTCAGAGAGTAACCAAGAGAGGAACCGTGGACAAACAGACCTTTTCAGCACCCAAGTGACCTGAGCACCAGACAGAAGACTGAAGGGACGTCAGTCTTTTCATTTCATCCCCAAACTAAAAACCCCTTGCTTAGAAAGCAACGGAGGGGGTTGCCATTCTAGCATATCATTATTTATTCACTAACAGAATCATAGATAATACTTTATATACTTTATAAAATGCATAAATTAGTCATAACCCTTAAATGTAATAATTTTTAGGGTTACCAATTTATTTAAAATCAGCCAAAGGGATTAATCAAACAATAACAATTTGTGCCAGTAGTTACAAATACAAACCCTTTACCCTTTAAAGATTGCCCTTCATGAAATTGGTACTCGTTTTGCACCAATTTGCCCGTTTGTCTTGAAAATGTATTCTATTTGTAGTCGAAACCTTACCTCATTCCAGCAGTATCCTGTATCCTTGTCTGCACTGGAGTACGTTTATGCATGCAAAGTCATGTAATCCTCTGAAAACTAACTAAGCCAGTAACTACCACAAATTAGCTCACTTTGGGGAAACACTGAGGAGGAAAGAAGGATAATGATAAACTGGATGTTGTTGGAGTTTTTCGGCTCAGGAAGATGCCAGTACAGTAATGCAACTTGAACATGAGCCAAACTGCTGTGGAAGAAGAAGAAGAAGAAGCTGTGCTCCGGAGCTGCACTTGCATTTGGATTTATAGTTTTACCACTTTTACTGCTTGTGTTTTAAAACTGGTGCCTTTTTCTCATTGAGACTTTTCTTGTCTGGCTGGTGTATTGTTGTTGTCTTACATGTGGCTTTTGGATCAGTACATATGAATGTATTTAAAAGATAGCAAATTTAAAGAACATATACTTTATATTAATTTAATAATTTGTCTCGTGTATCATATTTAATATTTATCGTCATCTGACATATGCAATGTCCTTCCAGCTCAGCTATTGTCCCTCAAGTGCCCAAGGTTCAGTCTGTCCCTACTTGTTGCCTGCATGTCTGTCTTATTGCTGTTGTTGTTGCACGAGTGTGAAGCAACCTGTAATGTGTCTGGGAGAACCTGTGGAAACAAACCTTTGTGTTACAAGAATAAAGGAAAAAAATGTATTTTAAAAAGTAAAAAAAAATGTTGGCTTTGCTCCTAACATCTCAGCTGGATTATTTTAATTCTCTATATGTGATAGGGAAAAAAGACAGTGCCAAAATCCTGACTAAGAGATGCCCCTAAACTTTGGAACAATTGACCCACGGAAATGAAATCTGCCTCAACCATCGAGCATTTCAAATCCCTTTTAAAGACCTCCAACTCTTCTCCTTGGCTTTCACTTCAGGGTAAGAATACTTCTACTTTTTACCATTTATTATTTATATAATATATAATAATATTTATTGTTATGTTTTGTAAATTTTATGTTTGTAGGTCACACATTCAGGCTTTTAAAAATGTGTGTTTTTGTGTCTTATGTGTTGAGTCAAGTAACGTTTAACAAAAAAAAAAAAAAAAGCTCAAATGCTCAAAATTATAGAGAGACTAGTAAGAGACCTTGGATGGATATTCACAGAGACCAAAATGATTATCCTTCCTTACAGCAGGTGGAGACAAAGACCAAAGTACATTTTGTCAAACAGCTGACATCTTCAACACAAATGATTAACCCTGTGACTGTGTGTCAATGTGTTCCCCAGGGGCCTCCAACTAACCATAACACTTTAAAGATATAACAGTCAAACATCAAAAACAGTCTTTAACTTCAGCTGATGACAAAGGTGCGCTCAGGTCAAGAAGGTTTTTATGTGTCCTTGCGGCATTGTGGCTTAGAACTTTCGTTTTTTTGGAAAGCCGACAAGTAAATCACTTCACACGTCAGAGTAGAATAAATGAAAGGTGAATAAACTGCAGTTTCGCTGAAATGCAACTTCATCTAAACTCAGGCACAGCACAGCCTAGACCTCAAAGTGCTCATTGCACAACCCAAACAGATCTGATGAAAATGTAATCTTCATTTCATTTTCACCAACTATATAAACACACCTGAGCAAAAAGTGCTCAAAATGTTTAAAATCAAATTGAATTTGTGAAATTTGGAAAACCTCGTAGTTCAAAGTTCACTCGGGTCACTTGTATGATCAAAAACCTAAAGAAAAACTCTATGTTGTGACTTCTGTTATATCACAACTAAAAATGCGATATGAAATGACTCACGGTGCAAAAAACTATTTTTTTTAAAGCCTAAATATGTGACCTATTAACACAACATCTGTAAAAACAACAGTAAAACAGTAAAATAATAAATGGTAAAAAAAAAAGAGTCAGGTAGAATTGTCCTGGTTTCACTATTCTTCTCCTGATGTGAAAGCCAAGCTTTCACATAGGTCTTTAAAAGGGATTTTAATGCAACACCTAAAGGTCAAAAACGCTTTCCTCTTATAGGTTTCGTTTTTTCCGAAGTGATTCTTGTTATTGCTGACGCACAACAGTGCCCTAAATCCAGGCAAATATGTTCAATATAATTGCATTTACCCGCCCTGTGTATTATTAAACATCACATGCAAACAAACTAGTTTCACCTCAAGTGACAACTCCCAAAGCTGGCGTGGAAAACCTCCTCGTTAAAATTATGGACATCAAACACCTTAAAGATTGTAGCAGACAAACAGAGAAAAGTTGGCGTTCCAGGCGGACAACAACTCCAAGCCTGTGACCATCAGTGGGCAGCTTGGTCTAAGACCCGCCCATGGTCAGAATCAATGCAAAGAACTATTTTCTCAGAACAGAATTCTGAGAAAAAAAGTCAGAGATTAAAGAATTCTGACTTTTTTCTTCTCCGAATTTTGAGATCAAAGTCAGAATCAAATTCAAAAATATAGAATTTAGAATTTGAAAATAATAAAAATAATAATAGATACTACAATAGATAAAAGTAATAATAACAACAAGAAAACATTATTTGTATAGCAACTTCCATACTGTACAAGGATTGCAGCTCAAAGTGCTTCGTGATAAAAGGAAAATAACATTTAAAAGGCAAATAAATGGTGGAATGAAAAGGAAAAGTCAAAAAGTAAAAAAAAACCCTGTTTTAACTTTAAAATAAACTATATAAAACACAACACAGGGTGGAATAAAAAGGAGCTAAAGTTTAAGGCTTAAGTTTTAAGTCTTTTATATCTACCCTGATATCTAAGGGTAGTGTGTTCCAAAGTATAAGGGCATAAGTAACAAAGGCGGCATCCCCAATTATCTTTCAATAAACCAGCAGCAGACGATCGCAGTATTCTTTGCGGTACATAGCTAACAAGGGAGTTGGCAGCTTAGCTTGGCCCACAAAGTGCTTTGTATACAAGGAGGAGGAGGAGCTTAAAGTCAACTCTAAATGTTACAGAGAGCCAGTGTATGGCAGCTAAGACTGGACTCATATGCTCTCTCTTCCTGGTTGTGGTTAATAAACGAGCAGCAGAGTTTTGGAGAAGCTGAAGTCTCTCAGTGAAAAGTACATTACAATAGTCAAGTCTGCTTGAGTCTGCTTGTTTTTCAGCATCTCTTTCGTTTATAAATGGTCACACTTTAGCAACATTTCTAAGGTGGAAGAATGATGTCTATGTTAACGTGGGACAGGAAACTAAGATTTGGATCCAATATAATGCCCAGACTTGTAACCTCAGACTTAATTCTGGAAGCTAATTTCCCCAATTAGAGGACGACATCTCCCTTTTTGTTTTGGGGCTAATTTACAGGATTACTGTTTCGTCTTCGTTTAGCTTTAAGAAGATATCGCTCATCCATTTGTTCACTGGATGACCGGATTATTTGTTATGATGTGGACATTTAATGTGCACAAGTGGGGGTGGAAGCTTGAGCATGTTTGCTTGTCCAATCTGTAGCCATGTCCCATTTAAGAGACTGGACCATGGACTGAATCCTACGGAGTGTGGATTTGTCAGCCTGACAAACTATACTACGGAAGCGCATTGCATTCACTTGAAAAAAAAATGTTTGGTTTGTTGTGGTTAACAAAGAAACACGGCAGCCATGCGGTCAAAACGCTATCTTTGATTCTGCCATCTTGTTGTAGTTTCTTCACACACTGTATATAGTCACATTTAATAGATATTGTTGTTTAAATCTTTGATGTCTTTTTAATAAATGTTTTCTAAAATATACAGTCTGGTCTGATTAATATTGCCAAGTGTATATTGCCAACCTCTTCCCTGTAGAACTCCAATCCCTCAATTCACCTAACTATTGATTTATCAATTATTAATTTAATCATTAATCATAATCCAAATTGTTAATTGGCTTAACTCATGAGACTGTTTTAGAGGTTATGAATTAATGGTTCATTCAGAACCGATTGTTCTCCTCTGTTTGAGAGGAGTGGTGCCCCGATTTGAGTTTGACTCAATTTTTTTATAAGAAATGAATTGTTCCATAATTAATTAATTATTAATATTCTAAATTCATAACCAATCACGCTCCTAATCCCAACAACAGATATGCCATGCTCCACGGATACAAGATGATGCATATAGCGACTATCCTGCCCTTCCTGCATGGGAGTGGGAGACACGCTTTTTAACACGCTCAACAAACAATTGTCCATACACTTGTCCATGTTCGGATGAGGTTCCCATTTAATTGACACAAAAGGTTACAACAAAACATGACTGGATTAATGAAAAAAGTAAACTAATAAAAGTGATATTACTGGAAAACAAAGGAGTGAGGTGAGTGAGCAAGTGTGCGAGCGAGCGGTAAAACTGCATGATCCTCCACCCCATACCTCTGTGATTGCCTACACCTGTAACTATAAAGAAAGCGCTATACTGCCACCAGTGGAGACCTGACAACCCAGACAAATAAACAAATGTGGCTCCTACAATGCATTTGAAATGCATTCAGGCTGGCTACGTGGGCGAGAAGAGACAATCGGGAGACTGCTGAAAATATGGGAGTCACTTGCAGGTTGGAGGTTCTCGTGAGAGTTCTCGATAATTCAGGAAAGAATTACTCAGAAAAACAGAAAAGAAATGACTCAAAAACAAAAAAAAACATTAGACAGAAAAACAGAAAAAAAATGACTTTGACTTTTTTAAGTGATTTTGGACGACATGCTAACCTATGACTTTTTTGACTGATTTTGGACAACATGCTAACCTATGACTTTTTTGATTGATTTTGGACCACATACTAAACTTTGACTTTTTTGACAGATTTTGGACAACATAGTATACAATGACCTTTTTGACTGATTTTGGACGACATACTAAACTATGACTTTTTTGAGTGATTTCCGACGACATACAATACTATGGCTTTTTTGAGTGATTTTGGACGACATACTAACCTATGATTTTTTTTGGTGATTTTGGACCACATACTAACCTATAACTTTTTGGACTGATTTTGGACATACTAACCTATGACATTTTGCTAACCTATGACTTTTGACTGATTTTGGACGACATGCTAACCTATGACATTTTGATTGATTTTGGACGACATACTATACTATGACTTTTTTGACAGATTTTGGACAACATACTAACCTATGACTTTTTTGTCACATTTTGGACGACATACTGAAGTATGACGTTTTTGTCACATTTTGGACGACATACTAACCTATGACATTTTTGACGGATTTTGGACGTCATACTATACTATGACTTTTTTGACAGATTTTGGACGACATACTAACCTATGATTTTTTTG